>NC_028646.1:53260726-53298020 GCF_001406875.1 Solanum pennellii | reverse complement strand
TATATATATATATATATATACTTATTTATGTAGTATGTGAAATGGGAATGGCTTATCATTCTTATTGGGTTTACTTGATCGAGTGAGGTTATGGAGCCTTACTTAGTCATTGCACTAGTGGACTTAATGGGGGTGTATAAGTGATAGACTTGCTTAGACTATAATGTTATGAACTCTTATGCATGCTTTTTGATATTTTAAGTTGATGATAGAGTTGTCTTGATTATGTGCTCAATTATGTTGATATGCACGTTGACTTGACTAGACTTGGTATTGTTGGCTTGTGATGTCCATGGTCTTGACTTAAGTAATATGTGCTTATTGACATGTATTGGTCCTTGAATGAGCATAAGGTATTCCCAAAGTGACTTTGCATGCTTTTTAATAAATGTTCCTTTTTTTCATGATTCCTATGTTTTATGTGCATATGATCCTATATTTAGTACAAGTAATGTGCTAACCACATTCATCCCGTTTCCCCCAACATTTTAGGTAAGAGTTCGTGACGACTTTTGAAGGAAGGCTTGGATAATTTCTCCAATAGTGGGTATGTCCTCAATTTCGAGGATGATGCCTTACTATTACTCTAGCTATGGTTCTTTGTTATAGTCTAAAAGCAATCATTTTATTCATGTTGTTTCAAGATCTTGTTGTAAGCCCTAAGTTAAATCTCTACATTTGTGTAATGGCTTATGCCCATGTTGATTTGACTCCTTTTAGATGGATATGAGACATCTGTTTTAACACTATATTATGTATGTAATCTATATGTGGCATAAAAGTAGAAGACTGTGCAATTTTCTTATAAGAAGGCTCTATGTATACTCTATTAATATATTATGTGTAAGTGAGAGGTCTAAGTAAACCTCATGAAGTAGTGTAGATGAAAAGGTTTACATTTTCCGAATTTTTAACCTATGAAAGTAATGTTGAATGCTAAGAGTCTAGTCTTAGTCCTAACCGAAGACGATGACGTTGATTACGTCTAGGGGGTGTTCCTTAGATGTGATATGATCGTATCGTAAGATTTGTATCATAATTTTTGAACAATAGTGAAAAGAATTATCACATTTTTCATGTTCTCTTGAGAAAATTATATCCCTTTGACCATTTTGATTATATATTGGTTCATGCAAAATCGAGGAAGCCAATCTTTTCTGGAAAAAGACAAAAGGGTAGACACTGAGGGTATCACAAAATCAAATCTTTGGTTTCTAACATAAAAAAGGTCGCCATGTATAATTTTAGTGGTTTTATTAAGGTATAGATTTGACGCTTATATTTTTAGCATTTGGAGAGCTTGGAAACATCGATAAAGACAATTCTCAATGTCATTTTGTTTGTAGTCTATTTGTGGTTAGATTTCGTCATTTTTTATGCTAAATATTATTAAGTTATAGGTTAACCAACTTTTGCATTAAATTTCCTAATTCTCGTTTAGTTGTTCATTTAAAAATGCACATGACCGTGTAATTTGGAAATTTTGGGAAAACAATTTTGAAATCACATTTTGATGATTTCAGCAACGATTTGAAATTTGTTTATGAAGAATCCATATTAAGTTTCCTTACTTTATGGTATAACCAATACTTAGAATCACTAGTGACCTCAAGTCAACCCTCGGTACTAGAATACTACTATTGGATAAGTTGAACATTCTATATAAAGAAAGTGAAAGCTAAAACATGACTGAGTGTGAAAATTTTTTAATGTATATATGAATTAAATCCATGAAAAACTAAAGAACTAATGTATGTATTATAAAAGCCTGAAATAACTGGAATGGGAAATAAATAAGTTTACTAGGAAGATTGATATTTTTGATATGCTGTTTCGCACATTCGAGGACAGTATTATTGCACATGGTCCAGATTCCACCTCTACATTTGTTGGGCCACTACAGATTGGACCTCCCCCCATCTAAAAACAGACACATTGATTCAAATATTAAGTGGGGTGCATGGCACAGATGCATAGATTCAGAAGCTAGAACATGCATAGATTCAGAAACTAGTACAAGCCTTCCCACTAGCCCTTGAGAGATCTCTTCGTCCTTAGGTTTTTTTTTTTTACCTTATCCATTATAATGAAGGAGCATCTGTCAAGCTCCGAGCCTACACCCTGGACGTTGTCAGCGGTCAATGACCATTGTCGGCCTTGAGCGGATCCTTGGCCTAGATTTCTTAACTCAGTGGAAGACTTAACTCAATAAAAGAAAAAAATCTCATAATATAACTTAATGTAAGTAACTTGGACGACATTGCACTTAAGTATCATAGAAAAATGTCTGCAATACAAAGATAAGAGACTAAATGCTAACTCTCTCACTGTCTATGAAGCCCCAATAAAAATAAGATAGATGTTGGGACAGAACCCACAACACCCTTTAAGAGAAATACTTAAAAGCAAATAAATGTGTTCTCGAGAATTCTAGGAGGCTCACCAATGATTTTGAGTGCTCAGTTTGATCAACAAGGCGTTGGATGATGTTGATCCATGTTATGTGCGTCTGCTTCATGATATGATGTAGGCTAACTGGTATCAATACATTGAATGTAGGAGTATGTGAGTTGGAATGTTAACAATAACTTATGCTTGAAAATGTGTAAAATTGAACAATCATCTTGGCTCTGCTCAACTCATGAATAACTTGACTTAATATAAAGCAACTAGACACATGCAATATGTAAAGCTTTTAAAACCATGAAAAACACCTAGTTCGTTAAACAAAATGCAATATCAAACTCAACTTTACTTATATATATAGTAATATATTTTAAGTGGGAGATTCCCTAATCAAAAACCACCACTATGAGCATAAATGGTGGTACAACTTCTTGCCCATACTGCCAGAACTATCCTATACTTTGTTTTTGCATAAAACTAATTAACTTCGTGGATTTACTAGCATAACTTATGTGATCATCTAAAAAGTATGACCCATTAAAACCATGATGGCTACAATGGAGACTTGAGTTATTATGAACTCACATCCCCATATTGGTTCTCAATAATACTTCCAAAAGTATACTTAACTCATGTGTTTTAAAAACAACTTCATTCTTGGGTTGAGATAATTGCTCAACACTTAGGTTTAGAAAGCTTTTTTGGAATCAATATTCCCATTTCTTGCTCAAAACTCTTTTTGAAATCTTAGTTTCCTCTTATCTTAAATGTAAAAACATTTATGTACTCTTAGGGAATTCTTAGTTCCCGTATAACATTTGAGAAAAGAACTCAACTCTTTACTTTTTACTTTGCTTGAAACTTGAGTCTTATATCAAGTCTTAGGGAATACATAGATCCCTTATATTTATTTTAAGGGAGGACTTCAACTCTTAATCTTTACTTAACTTGAAATTTTAGTCTGAAAAAATTATAACGTTGTTAAAGACCCTTGAAAACTCTTAAGAATGAGAAGAAAAAACAGAAATTCATGACAAAGATGATGGACACACTCAAGAAATTATGTGGTTCTAGAGATGATGATAAAGATGTCCTCTATAGCCCTGCTTATTGTAGTTTTAACTGAGGAGCCTAAGGGAGCCCCTCGTATTCTCTTTTTTACTTTTATACTGTGAGGACACAATGTCATTTTAAGTTCAGGCTGCCTCCCTTATGATTAGTTATTCTTGTTGATATTATGATTGTGCCCTTGTATGGCAAATTAAATTTTATTTTTATTTGATTTTTCCTGCTACGCCCGAAGCTATCCCCTTGAGGAAAACACGAAAACTAGAATCATGAGTGACTCCAAGCTAACCCTGAGCTGACATATCATAAGTATACTAAAATATGTTGAAATAATAGATACTATGTAGAAGCTTAAAACAATGGTAACTGAAAGTGGGGAATACCCAACTCATATGAATATATGAAATGTACTAAGATTTCAAAAACAACTGAAAGATCACACTTAAATATAAATTTGAATCTAATACTATGCCTTAAATAACCCTCTTACTGACTAGAGATGCTAGGACATGCCACTAGGTAACTCTAGAAAAACCTGAAACTAAAATAAGAGATTAAATGTAAAATAACATGTCTATCGTCCTGAAATAATGAGGATTCACCCTTGATAATATCGAATACAGATCGAGAACCGATCTATACATGATTTGAATGCGGAGGACCTTAACCAAAAGATGTAGCGCAGAGTATGTGTTAGTACTTTAAACGTACTAAGCATGGAATATATGATACAATTATTACAAAAACATGATAATTTTATTAGATAAAATCTACGAACTAAATCACAAAAATTATCTGAAACAGACAAAGCCCCTCAGGACAGTGTCTATCCATCAAGCTTTGGCTCTCCATGCCTCTCAGAGCGCCAAGGACGCATGGAGACCCCATTATTTCCCCCATCATCTCGTACTTTTTCCTAAGTGATGTACCAACTTTTCTTAGTAGGTTCTAACACTATAACGTACATCTAAACATCATTAAAAAATCCATAAACATGAGATCAGCCTTGAATCCATAATCCAATTCAAGCGATGTTAAGATCAAAGTCAAAGAAGTTAATAGTCAAGTCTAAAAGTTAACAAGTAAGTCAAAGTAAGTCTGTAAGTCTTTCAAGAGTCTTACACTATTACTTTTACTTTATTTTAACGCTCAAGCTACATGGTGAGAAAAGAATAACGAGTTGAGTTAAAATTATCGAAAGTTATAAGGGAACTAAGTATTCCATGATAGTTCAGATAAAAGTTGAGCATTGTTTAAAAGAGTTGAGTTCATTTCTCAAAAGTTATAAGGTAACTAAGTATTCATAAAAGTTTCAAATGTATTTCAAATTTTGAGCAAGAAAGAAAGCTAGAGTTCCTACAGACCCTTTGACTAGTTTTAGTAAAGAGGAAACTATGATTTCCAAGAGAGCTTTTAAAAGATAATTTTGAGAAAATTATTACAGAAGTAGTTAATTTTAAAACATATGAGCTTAGTATTTTGGGAGTAGTACTGAGCACCAATATAGGGACGGAAGTTCATAACTCAAGACCCATAAACCATGTTGCTAACATGGAAATATGAAGGGTCATGCTTTTGAGATGATTCCTCCGTTCTTTTTAAATGGATTAGTGGATCTACTTAGTAGTTCAATAACAATATTGACGGCAAGGTATAAGACAGTCCTCTTTCAATATGAGGTAAGTCGTTGTACCATCGCTTAGGCTCTAGATCTTGGACCAAGGATTTAGAGTTATGTAACTTATCCCTTTACATATACTACACTAGGAAAGAATTGCTATTGCTAGGAATACTATGTTATGAAGTGCTAATTACACTGTTAAAGGAACTTGTTTCACAAATGCCTCCTTTTACTTGCTTGCTTAGGAAAGACATTGACTAAATAAATATAATCATGAGTTAAAGTTAAGTTTAAACTATTTTCCCTGTGGAATCGACCCCATCCTACTAGTTGGATTCTCTACTTGATAAAGATTGCTTATGCTTCTTCAGGGAGGTATAATTTGAGCATATCAAATTTTGGCGCCGCTGCCAAGGAATTCTTGCTTTTTTAATTTTAATTACATTATTGATATTTAGTCAACTACTGCCTGAGATTACTTTTTTGTTTTTGTTTTTGTTTCTCTCAGGTCTAGCTCTAGTGTATGCGGATTACACGGAGCCGAGGGGAACCACTCACTCCATACGATCCTGAACTAAATCAAACTTTAAGAAGAATGGACAACCAAGGGGTTCCAGTCAACCCTAACAGAGGAAATCTAGGTGATTGATTAGGCCATCAGCCTCTATTACCAGTTCAGGCACAGAATCTGCCACACATTGAGAATAAGTTAGGTGATTCGTTGAGGTTGCAGCCTCCAATAGCCCCACGACTTAAGGATTACTACAACAGTAATGTGAGAATTGCAGACTCCGATGGACCTTTTGTCATACAACCATTGCCCCTAGGCACACTTTCTTGGTGTCTACTAGCTTGACGCAGATGCTCACCGCCAGGAGATTATTTTAAGGACTTCCATTTGCAAGACCCACTTGTACATATAGCAAAGTTGATACCGGTGTGCAAAAGCTATGTGGTAGACTATACTTGGATATGAATATTATCGGGCTGCGAGTATTTCCTTTATCATTGACAAGAGATGATACTATTATGGTTCACTGAGATGCCCTAAAGCTCTATCCACTCTTGGGATCACTCAGAAATTTGTTCTTAGTGAGATACTATCATGTGTTGAAGAAGCTAAATAACAAGGATAAGGTAAACAACTTTATGGCATTTCCTGGGGAGTCGATGAGTAGCTCTTGATACAAATTTACTGCATTCGTGAGGGGTGTCCTGAATCATCGCATTGATGATGAGTCACAGAAAGAGTACTTTTATAGAGGTCAAGATGAAAACAACAAAGCACTGCTTGATACTATTGAAGGTGTCTCTTATGGGGAATGACATATGATGAGATTGCAATGAAATTAAACAAGATATCTCGCGACAATATAGATTATAGCACAATAAAGTCGCCCACTGGGTGAAACACCTTCCCTTACAGGCTACCAACAACTCAACCACGTATGATATTCGTCAAAAGATGGCGCAGATGAGAACTGAATTAGGGTTGGTATTGAAGCATGTGAGCAAAATCAAGGTGAATGCGGTGAACTATTATGTAAAACCACCACCACCAGATAATAAATATTACTATGAGGAGGATACATATGTAGTTAATGATCAATGAAGGGGAGGGGGCTTCCGATGAACTTGTCAAGGTTTCGATCAGTACAATTGGTGTCAAGGTCAAGGAAACCAAGTTCAGAACTATGGTAATTACAATCGGGAGGGTCAATATATCTATGATTGGAACTATAATCTCGACAATAACTTCAACTGGAACAACTATTGTAACAGGATTGAGTGGGGTGGTCCATATGTGACACCTCAAAATAGGGAAGGCACACCTAGGGTACGTAGAGGTAGTATGGCAGGGGTTGAGGATATGCTAAATAAGATGATGAGGCGATTAGATGCAACCAATGAGAATGTCAAGTAGATAAGAGGTGAACTTTCAGGCATTGGACAAAAGGTGGATGCATATGCGGTCTCCATAAAGCATCTTAAGATACAGATGAATCAGTAGTCTACCACTCTGCACCCTTACCAACTTCGCACTCTCCTAAGCAACATGATCAAGAAGGCAAAAAATGATGAGAATTGCATGGTAGTCACTACTCGAGGAGGTAAGCAGACCATTGATCCACCTATGTCGTCTGTAGTAGAATGTGATATTAGAAAGGAAGATGAGGTAGCAGAAGCTAGTGGAGGGTAAGGTGATGCACCGTCAGAAGTAGAGTATCTCAGAAAGTGGTTCCCATCCCGAAACCTCCACCACCATTCACACAAAGATTACTGAAGAAAATGGAAGATGGTAAATATAAAAAATTTATCACTATGTTGAAACAGCATTCCATGAATGTTTTGTTTGTAGACGCTTTGGAATAAATTCCCGATTATGCTAATTTTATAAAGGACATGGGTAAAAAGTAAAGGTCGGTGAGTTTTGAGGGTGATGACAGAATGCAACATTATAGTGCTATTGCTACAGGGTCTCTTATGCAGAAGAATGATGATCCAGGCTCCTTCACTATTCAATGTACGATAGGGCTGCTACACTTTGTTAAGGCTCTGTGATCTTGGAGCGACATAAATCTTATGCTATTGTCCGTTTATAAAAAAGTTTGGTTCAGGAAACCCGAAGTCTACTATGATGGAGTTACTGGCCGATTATCTGATTCTTGACTTTGAGATCATTTTGAGGTGCCCATTATTCTTTGGAGACAATTCCTTGCCACTGTGCGTGCACTAGTCGATATGGAAAAAAGACAGAAGTTTAGATTTAATAATGAGGAAGCAACTTTCAATATTTGTAGGTCCATAAAGTAGAGTGGTGAGCTCCAAACAATATCTTTTATATCCTAAAATTTTGAGAGTGTACCAAAGTGCATATTGAAGAGCAACTAGTTGTTGAGGCACTCACAGTGGTCATCATGAATTTTGACAGTGTTGGTATTAAAGAGTATGATTCTTTGGTGGATGCACTTCAACGAAACGAATATCAGTCAAAGCCGAAGAAATTGGAGTTGGATAAGAAGCATCACGATTTCCACACACGAGGCCATCTATTGTGGAGGCCCCAAAATTAGATCTTATGGCTCTACCACCTCATTTGAGGTATGTTTTCTTGGGTAGACATGAAACATTGGCGGTGATTATTTTATCAGAGTTGAATGGGCAACAAGTAGAGTGCTTAGTGGCGGTATTGAAGAGTTTTAAACGAGCCATTTTTTGGACTATTACGGACATCATTGGGATCCCTCCCAGTGTCTGTTCCCATAAAACTCAACTCATTCAATATAACAAAAAAGATTGAATCAGCCTATGCAAGAAGTAGTGAAAAAGAAGATCATCAAGTGGTTGGACGTTGAAGTCATTTATTCTATTGCGGAAAATAGTTGGGTGTGTCCTGTTCAGTGTGTGCCTAAAAAAGGTGGGACGACAGTGGTACCTAATAAAAGGAACGAGCTTGTTCCGTGCGGCCATTGACCGATTGGAGAGTTTGCATTGACTATCGTAGTTGAATGCTTGGACTGAGAAGGACCACTTCCCCATGCCCTTCATGGATTAGATGTTATACAGACTTCCAGACAAGGGTTTGTATTTCTTTCTTAATAGCTATTAGGGCTACAATCAAATCTTTATCACTTCAAAAGATCAAGAAAAGACCACCTTCACTTGTCCCTATGGGACTTTTGTATTCAAAAGAATGTTGTTTGGGTTATGTAATGCATCGAACACCTTCCACTGTTGTATGTTCTTGATATTCTATGACATGGGGCAGGACGCTATTGAGAAGTTCATGGATGATTTTTCTGTGGTTGGTGACTGCTTTGACCGGTGGTTGAATAACTTGGCTGAGGTGCTTAAGAGATGTCAGGATTGTGATTTGGTACTAATTTGGGAGAAATTTCACTTTATGGTGAAAGAAGTCATAGTGTTGGACTATTGAATCTTAGAGAAGTGAATTGAGGTTGATCGTGCCAAAGTGGAGGTAATAGAGAAGCTTCATCCACCTATCTCTGTCAAGAGTATGAGAAGTTTTCTAGGGCATTCTGGTTTTTATCAGAGGTTTATTAAGGATTTCTAAAAATTGCACATCCTTTGTGCAAAGTGCTAGAGAAGGAATGCCAATTCTATTTCGATGATCCTTTCGAAAAGCATTTGGAGAGTTGAAAGAGAATTTGGTGTCCATGCCCATTATTATTTCACCAAATTGGAGTGAGTCATTTAAGATGATGTGTGATGTGAGTGGGGTTGCACTTGGTGTGGTACTGGGATAGAGAAAGGATAAAATCGTTCACATCATCTATTATGTGAGTAAAGCCTTTAATGAAGCCCTAAAGAACTAAACGATAACAGAACAGAAAATTCGTGTCGTGGTGTTTGCATTCAAAAAATATTGCTCCTATTTTGTTAGCAGGATGGTCATAGTGCTTATCGACCATTCTGCTTTGAGGTATTTGATAGCAATAAAAGGATGTGAAGCCGAGGTTGATCAGATGGGTATTGTTACTACAAGAGTTTGATTTTGAGGTGAATGATAGAAAGAGAACTGAGAATCAAGTAGCAGACTACTTGTCTAGATTGGAGGATGGCGCTATATAGGAATCGGGAGAAAAAGCTGAAATTGATGATGCATTCCGAGATGAACATGTATTGACTGCTTCTTAGGATTTTATCCTATGTTTCACAGACTTTGCGAATTATCTGGCAAGTGATGTGGTTCCGTCAGATTTGACCTTCCACTTAAGGAAAAAGATCATGCATGATGTGAAAATGTTATTATGGGATGAGCCTTACTTGTATTGGATTTGTGCCGATGGGGTAATTCGCCATTGTGTACATGAGGCTAAGATGTCGATTGTTCTGGAGGTGTGTCATTCCTCGCCAGTGGCTGGGCACAATAGTGGTATTTGAGCTGTGCATAAGATCTTGAAGTGTGGGTATTATTGGCCAGCCATTCACCAATATACTCATAAATTTTCAAAGTCATGTGATCGGAGCTAACGAGATGGAGGAATCTCAAAGAGCCAAGAGATTCCCTTGAATTTCATTATGGTGATTGAGTTATTTGATGTACGGAGCATTGACTTTATGGGCATGTTTTTGAGTTCCCACGGAATGAAGTACATTCTTATGGCGGTTGACTATGTGTCTAAATGGGTGGAAGCAATTGCACTATTGAGAAATGAAGAGAAGAGTGTTATCACATATCTAAAGAAGAACATCTTCTCCATATTTGGTATACCAAGGGTCATCATTAGCGGTGTCAGGTCAAACTTTTGTAATAAATTGTTCAATGGGCTTCTAGAGAAATATGGTGTATGTCACAATATGACTACACCTTACCATCCACAGACTAGCGGGCATGTTGAGGTGTCCAATCGGTAGATCAAACATATTTTGGCAAAAACTGTGAACGTCAATAGAACTGATTAGTCAAGCAGGCTAGATAATGCTCTTTGCGCCTACCGCAATGCATTCAAGACTCATATAGGTATGTCTCCATAGCAACTTTTATATGGGAAGGCTTGTCACTTACCGGTTTAGCTAGAGTACAAGGCGATGTAGCGATGAAGAGACTAAATTTGGATTCGAACTGAGCATCAGAACATTAGATAATGACTTGGATCTGCTTGATGAGTTTCATCCATCTACAAAGAGAAGATGAAGACGTATCACGATCGAAGAATTGAAAAGAGACAATTTGCGGTTGGTGATTTGGTGCTTCTATTCAACTCTACGTTGCGCTTATTTCCAGGAAAATCAAGTCCAAGTGGACAAAGCAATTCCTCATTACTAAAGTGTTCCCACATTGAGCGGTTCAGCTAGAGAACAGGGAAGGTGCTAAGTTCACAGCAAATTGACAAAGGATAAAGATCTATCTGGGGCATGTGGAGAGTGTTCATGAAGATGTTGAGGCCTATCACCTTGATGAAGTCTGAGTAATTATGGGTCCTGTGTTGTGCCGCGACGTTTAATCAAGGGCTTCTTGAGAGTCAACCCCTGGTGTAGCCTTAAGCCAACAATATGTTTTGTTTTCCTTGCAGCAATAGTCATAGTCTTGTTTAGCTGATCTCATTATTTCATTTTTGATTTTGTGCTAATCTTGGCTAGAGATTAGTATAGGGTCTGTATCTAAGAAGTGACCAGAAAAACACAAAAAGTATTACCTAATTGGTGTTACATATGCAGGAGGCTAAGTCAAAAATCTATTGAAAATGGTCTGGTGTAGAGGTCTACGGACCTCATCGACGGACCGTCGTTCAATCGACAGGCTGTCGATGGTGTCCGTAGATCCCAAGTATGTAAAAAAAATCCAAGTATAAAATAAATCGATGGTCCCAATCTACAGACCATTAACCGATCCACGGCCCGTCGATGGGGTTTTGTGGATCCTATTCTTCAAGTCATCCGACTCGACCCGGCAGATAATATTAAAAGCCACGTCTTTCAAAATACTTCCAACTTCGAATTTTCTTTAAAATTTCCTTCATTAATCGTTTCATCTCACCATGTCTTCCCTATTACACTCCCAAATAAAACTTCCCATCTTCCAAAATCATCTACTTCATCAGATTCCTCACATTCCAAACATCATCCCCCCAAATTCTTTCTTGTTACATTCTCAAGAGACTGGTGGACGAGTTCGGGCGTGTAGGATACATCTTCAAAGTTCATATCACTAAGGACACACAACCACACCACTATAAAGTTCTAAGAAAGGTACTTTTATTTCTATTAACTTTGAATTCTCATTCATAGTTAAACATAGGAATCCGGCTATGGGTCTTGAACTTGGGACTGAATTAAGTTAATTTGCATGATTATAGTCACGTAATTACTCCTATGGGGATGATAGACAGTGGTTGTGTAGTAAATTTAATGATATAAATTTTTGTGAGTCTCAATTTGTGTGAAACTTTCTGACTTAGGGTTCCATGCTCTTAATTAATTGGGATCAATAGTTGCACGAAATAAGAACTTAAGGAATGACAAACTAGTCTGTAGGGTCTTAAAAAGCATGGTTTAAACCTTATTGTGATAAAATGGGTCACCAAAGAAACTAAAAATTAGGACTTGAGAGAAGCTTGAATTCTATCCCAGGCCCATATTACAAGACCCCGTCTACGGACCATCGATCAATCAACAGACTGACGATTGGGTGTGTTGATTGAAACTCCTAAAAAAAGCTTAAGTTTGAAATGACGCAAGTGCACTACGGTTTGTCAATTGATCGACGGACCACTCTACACGTCCGTCATTTCAATAAGAGAAACATATTTCACCCAATCCTAAAATAATTTTTAGTGTCAGACTCTGCAGCAATGATCTGTGTTTTTTCTTTTCATGTTTTCTTATTTCCGTTGTTTTTTGAGTGTGACGATATGATGCTATTTTACTAGCAACTACTCCGCATGTACGAATGGCTTCAAAGTAGGAAAATGTGTACGCCAAAAGGGCCAAATCTAAATTGATAGACCCGTCTCGTTTGATTAACAAAGAGACCATTAATGAGAAGTATCCTACTTATTTCTTCCGGGTAGACATACTCCACCTGTTACATCCCGAACAACTAGGGGAACCCCCAAAAGGTGACCTGGACGTAGTCACTGCCTTCAAATTTGATGAGGAGCGCACACTAATACGAGTAACCAACTGGGGCTGCCCCGGTTCAGAAAAAGACTCAGCATCCGGGTCCAACTATACTACAACATCAGGTTCTGGGTCGGCCCAAGCTTCAAAGTCCAAATCAGCCACTACCTCCGGTTCCAACTCTTAGGGATCCACTGGGTCAGGGGCTCATTAAGAAGAAGCGTCGTCTAATGAGGCCATTAGTTCAAAGGTTTCACCTTCAACCCTACCGGACGACCCCACTACAGTTTTAAATGAATCAAATCGGTGGTTTGTAGAGGGACAATGGCAGATGTATCGGGATGAAAGGATGCTGAATGAGAAGGGGGTTATGACTCGATTGATTGCTAAGGAGCGTCTTCACAGGGAGTTTGCGAAATTCCTCGAGGTATACAGACTATTTAATCTCCACTAAATTTACTAGATGGCTTGATACTTGGACAGTTATAGAGAGAAGATCGTCTGGGAGTTTTATGCCTCCTACGTTGCTACTCTCGAAGGGTCCTTCGGTAGGCGGACAATAACTGCCAAATAGGACACTCTCACATCTACACTAGTCAGGGGGCTACCGGGTTGACCTATCAGAAACCACTATCCATCGCTTCCTATATGGCCCCACCACCGGCTCACAGTGAACGCAAAATACTTTAGAGTTTGATATAGGTAGGAGATTATCCATAGTGGTGAGTTTCAGCAAAGTACGGAGATGCGTGAGGCAGTTCAAAATGTCTTGCCCAATATCGTGCGACAGATGATGAGAGGGAGGACTGGGTTATTGATCCCTAAGGGTTGATCAAGTAGTCTACACTCACTTTTGTTACCATGTTTTTCTGGCTTTTGGTCTGACACCGATTATCGCCCATGAAATCTTACGATGTACTTACATGGGATAGGGCGATGATGGTGGCAACACTAGTAGAGGGACTGGAGATAGACTTTGCTCGGATGATTATAGTGAAGATCCATGAGAGGGCATTCAAAACATCCACCACTTACCCCTTTACATGTCTTGTCTTCAAGCTATGCAGGGATACAAGAGTGCCAATTTGGAACTATGATAGACTGCGTCGACCAGCAGGGATAGAATATATAAGTCTCATTAGGGATGAGGCTAATGTAGCAGAACCCTGCAGAGGGACCCTGATAGAGGTCCCTCCATTGAGAAAGAATTTTGGAGATACAATTGAGCTAGCTGAAGGAGCTGACCCTGACGTACAAGAGCATGCACATCCCACTCCAGCTTCCTCCTCACATGTAGCCAGCAGGGCTCCCATCTTGTCTAGATCCACTCCACCAGCTGCAGCTTTAGTAAATCTAGCTCAAGTGTAGAAGTTAGAGGAACATATCGCCATATTGATCCATCACATTCAGCAGTGGATGCAAACATCCATAGCCGAGGTAGAGGACCGCATAGAGAAGCGGGTGGACAAGAGTGTCTAGCAGCAAATGCAGGTGGTTCACAAAAGCCTTGATGCTTTTGAGATGCGTGTTCTAACACGACCAACCCCTACCACTAACCTCAGTACTATTTAGGCTGAACATGTCATCTTGCGAGCCAATATTGGTGCAAGCCTAGATATGCGGGGGATTGAGCAAGAGAGTGCTCCCACTGAGCTATCTAATGACACGATGCTAGAGGCCTTGTTCAAGGTCCCTGTTGAGACAGAGTCCGAGCAACCAGTTCGTACCAAGAGGCACAACTCAAAAAATACCATTGAGGCCAGTGAAGAGGCCCATGTGAGAAAGAGAGAGAGGACTTAGCTGGTCCATGCTAGGAGGGACTCTTTAGTAGATGAGAAGATACGTCAGAGGAGAGCACTAGAGATTGTTGTTGGGGCATCTAATTCTATACGGTGAGCGGAGAGAGGAGCACTACTGATCATGCGTAGGTTGATGTGGGCACAACTGAGGGTGGCACAAGTGATGATTCAATAGGTTTCGAGAAATTGGAGCCACCCACTTGTTGAGAGTCTTCGGCGCTATGCACCACATGTTTGCTTCATTCACCGTCGTGTGTCTTTGATTTCTTATGGCAATGGGGACAATTGTATGTTTTTTTGTTGGGGTGGGGTAAATAGAAAGTGAGAGGTAGGGTGAAGTCTGAGTAACCCAACTCATAATTATCTCTTTGCAATTTCTTGCCTGTGTTCTTTTTCCCCAGATGACTATTAAAATCTATGTTGAAACGACATGTCTTTGTGAGTACAAGTATAGAAACATGAAAACAAAGCACGATGGCTATTAAAAAGGATACCCCGTTCATTGTTGTTCCTGCATGTATAGGTTAAGATAAGTTGAATGTGTTCTCTCTAAACATGACATAAATAGGCACCCACTGCATGACCTTCAACTAAAACTTGAACTAGGAAATTTGATAATCTTATAGTGCAACGATAATCCAAGAGAGCGTGAGGAGATTCGAATGTTCAAATTCTTGGGGCCTAGCTAGAAGTTATCCGATTAGTCCTGCGAATGGAATCAACTCTAGAAACTAGGAAGTGATTATAGTACCTTGTCCGAAATAAGCAATATCTAGCCTAAAAGAAATTGACAAAATGAAAAAATTGTCCCTTTTTTATCCAATTATGTTGAGCCTGTAATAGACCGATTTTTTTATTCACCAATGCACCTTCCCAGGATCTAATGTTTTTGGCCCAGTCTCTCTTTTGACATGTGTTCCTCGACATAGGCTAACAGCCTAAGTTGATGATTGTCTAATGCAGAAAGTGACCTCGTCTGTGCCTTGACAATACTTTGCATATTTTGTACCTCAACCAGTGGAAAAGTCAGGAGTTGAGGGTTACTATTATGAGCTCGGACCCTAAAATGGGTATAAAACGAGTTGGATGTTGAAAAGAAAACCTTAAGTAAGCTAAAGATGTGACTTGTGGAAAAATTAAAGAATAGTGGAAAAAGAGAAATAAATAATAAGAACAAAAGAAAAAAGAGTTTTCTGAGAAAAAATGCAAAAGAAAAGTTAAAGTCATATTTAAAGAAAAAAGGGAAACAAGGCAAAGAAGTGAAGAGAAATGGGGAGTTAAAAGCAATGAAAAGAGGCAGGATGATTAACAAAATGTCAAGAATACCGCAAAGTACTGAAATATACCCAAATGTACCACACCTGACCCTAAGCCTCATTACAAGCCAACAAAGTTCTACCATTATCCTAGAGTCTACGGTGATGAACCTAAACAGTGAAAATAAGGGCAAACCTATGGAGTAGAGTACTAACTGTATTTGAACTTGTTCTTGAGTGCAAGTGTTGAAATAAAGATACTTGTACCCAAAATACTTAACCATTGTGTTAAAAATGAGGATTTCTATTGAAGTGAGAGCACTAGTTGCATAATGAGAAAATTTGTACCTTGGTGAAAGGGAAAATAGTAGAGGTGTCTGTTGCATGGTGAATTTGTGTCATGATTTGATTCGTATGAGTTATCTTGTCTATCATGATGTGTGGTTTAGCGTCATGTGAATTCATGTCATGATGTGTCGTGAGATCTCGACATTTCTAATGTATTTCACTTAAGGGTTTTGTGTGTCTAAAGTCATTTTGTAGTGATTTGAACAAATTTTATATCTTCTTTTGTAAAAAAGATGTTCAAGTGGAAATAAAAGAAAGCAACTTAAAATAGTGCATATAGCACCTAGGGAGGCAATCGACGGCCCTACGTTCCATCGACGAAACGTAGGTGTGATAGTAGATGAGTAGCTCAGGACATTGAAAGAAAATTAGGGAAGTCTGACTTAGTATAGAAACACGAGAGATATTGACGGTCCATCAATTGATCGACGGATCATACTGGTGAATTGTCGTTTGGTTCATAGTAGGTTCCAGTAGGAGAATCAATGGCCCGTAGATAGATCTATAGATCGTACTGTTGGTCCGTAGTTTGATTCAGATAGGGTGCCATCTTGAGAGCATAAATAATTCTCTGTCCTGACTAACATAAGCAGTCTATGAACCATCGATTGATCGATGGTTCGTCAATTGTTTCGTCGATTGATATCGCGTACCTCCCTGAAAAAAACTTTGCTTATTTGAATACCTTTTTATTTATGACTATGTTTTATATATATATATATGGTATTAAACCCTCAGCTTAAGGGATAGGAACTATTAATTTAGTTCCACTTTCTGTGCTGGAGATTGGTTTCTAAAACTTTAGCAATAAGTTGATTTAAAGATTATATTTTAAGAATTTTTCTTGAAATTTCAAGTTGGATTTCTTGGTTTATTCTTCTTTTTCAGAAAGTTCATGATTTCTTCATCTAAAATTATTAATTGTGATCTTGCTAGCATGGGTAACTAATCCACAACTAGGGTTCTGTAAACCATGGGTAATTAACAACATATGACTAGCAATTAAGTAATTATTGAATAAAGTTTTGCATGCATTGATAATTCTTTCATTTAGAAGTCTTTTTAATGTTGGCCAGCGTTAGAACTCGCCTTGATGCTACATTACGGACAAAAGAGGTAGTTAATTGGAAATGAATTATCAACATAGATTTAGTGTGATACTATCTAATAAGTTGGTGTCGATTGGTGCGAAGTAATAATTAAGCCATACATCGATTATGATGTCTAATATGAGGTAATGGTAAGGATTAGTTAGTTATACACATATAGACAGACCAAGGTGCGGGGTGAAATTCTCTTGACATCGGACCAAGGATTTAGAGTTACCTAACTTATCAGTTAACATGTAATACACTAGAAAAAGATTACTATTGCTAGGAATACTGCTTTATAAACCTATGGGGAATACATATAAACTAGTTACTCTCTCATCTTGATAAAACCAAATTTTATTTCAGTTCAACTGCTAATTACATCGTTAAAGGAATTTGTTTCACAAAACCCCTTTTACTTACTTGCTTTGGAAAGACTTTGACTAAATATATATAATCGTGATTTAAAGTTAAGTCTTAACCATTTTCCTCGTGTGATCGACTCCAACCTACTAGTTGGGTTCTCTAATTAATAATGATTGCTTATGCTTCTTTAGGGAGGTATAATTTGAGTATATCAAGAATATCCCATAGGAACTATGTTACTTTCATGTATAATAAAAAATTGACTTTTTATTGTATTATTTTAAATGAACAAAGTTGTTTCACTGTTTTAAAAAACTTTATATATATATATATATATATATATATATATATATATATATATAGCATGTGTTTTAGTTGCCTTATATGTATTGAGGTGAGTATTCTTGAGTTGAGAAGAGCCAAGGTAAGTTTTTTCTTATTCCTTTCAAGCTTTAAATTATTATTGAGCATTCCAATGCGCATACACGTAGATTCAATGTACTGATGCCAATTGTCATGCATCGTCTTATGATGCAGACGCAGATAAGCAAGATCAGCATCTAGCTCCTTGTTGTTGAAATTTGTAACACCCCGTAGCCAAAAAAGACGAAAAACCAGCTTTAAAGAAAAAAATTCTGCAGGTGCAACCAACCGTGGCATGGACAGAACGTAGCCTGACCCACGGTTTGTCCTGCAAAACCGTTGATAGGATCAGAAACTCCCAAAAAATTATGCCCTGAAAATATGTTATGTCTTGGAAGATGGACGGACTTACAGTCCGTAGGTCAGACAACGGACCGTAGTCCGTGACCTTCGATCGAAACCCCCATTCACCCACTTTCTGACAAGACCTATGGATGACCAGCACGGTCCATAGGTGGAAAATATGCAGATAGTTAAGGGGAAATGTAGTTGGGTCAACTTCAAATGGTCATAACTCTTACCACAAAATGAATTCAGTGTCCCATGACCTACCCACAAATACACAATTGAAATATATTTCCATACCCACTGACCTTACTAAAATAAGACCTCTGAGTAAAACATTATGCCCATTTTAGTAAAGGCCTGTCGAACAGACCCAGTCGACGTACCCAACGACGGGGCATTGGTCAGATGACGGACCGTCAGTCCTTGTCGTCATTTGGTCCGACATAAACTTATGGAGGGGTCCTTTGGTCTTTTTCCACATTATTTTAACCTTAAGATTTGTCGTTTTGACCCTAAATTATTAGATTTTAGTCAGTTTAAGCGTAGAAACATAACTAAAATATATCTAAGACAAATCATTAAATCAAAACTTAGAAAATTAAAATCAAGAGAGGAGAAAAAGCTCAAGAACCCTAGTTCAAGAACGCAGCAAGCTCCAGCAGTTCCAGCCCCAAAACTTAAGTATTTTTTCGTAGATTTCATCATAAGGTATGTGGGATTTCACTAGTGGGTAACATTCACCCATTGGGTCCTAGTTTTCAGTCAAATTCTTGATTCATACGTCATGATTAGACCTAGTTTTCGTAGAACTTCAACATAACTTCATGAACTTATTAGTTTTATGTTCCCAATCATATTATCATGTTATTAATCAGTTTATTGCATGAATTTCAGAACCCTAGCTTTGTATTTCTTTAGTTCTTGAATTACACATGCTAGGTTAGATATTTAAGACACTTCAGATATACATGCCTCAGTTATAAATGCAAAATTACAAGATTAATTGTTGCATTCTCAATTTGCATGTTCAGTTTTGAGCTATCAAGTATTAATATAAACTCAGACATAATCAGTAAATTTAAAGAAATCATGTGAGTAGCATAATACCGAGTTGGACTAGGGTTTAGTGTACCCAAATAGTCCCTGAACTACTAGCCAAGTAGGTTGTAAGTACCATCTGTGGGCAATCAGTTTAGTGATCACGTCAGCATGCCTTTATACCTTTGGAGGGTATATTGGGTCCTCTCGATGGGGTGTATTCATCGGACTTCACATTTAGCTCATTTGGTTTTATTATAAGTTATTAGTAGCTCCCACAGTTCAGTCAGACTCTCTACATTGACCATTTATCAATTTATTCAGTATTCAGTTTAAACATGTTATTAATTGGTCATTGGGTCTAGTTAGCTCAAAATTCAGTTTATCATGTCAGATTGTTATACTTGCTATTATGCTTGTTCAGTTATGTTTTATTTCAGCTTTGCTCTATCCTACATGCTCAATACCTTTCAAGTACTGACGCATACGTGCGCTACATCTTCTCTTGATGTAGGTTTAGGTTCTCAGCATCCAGATCATGAATAGATCGATTTCGAATCTTTAGTTCAGCAGATTCAGTGGTGAGTCCTCATTCTCCGAGGACCACAGTAATGATTGTCATTTCAGTCTTTAGTCATTTAGTTTCATTCTTTGCTAGATTTAGCTGGGGCTTGTCCCAGTATTTCCAGTCCAGTTTAGAGGCTTATTTCGGACATAGTTAGATTCATCTTAGTATTGAGTTAATATTTCCTTTGTATTAAACTCATTGTTTTCAAATATCTTAGTTATGGAATATGTGTATTCCCCATCTTTTCATATTTAATTATGATTTAGCTTCCGCATTAGTTTATTATCATTAGTATTCTCATGATCATGCCAGCAGGGTTAGCTTGGATCACTTGTGGTTCTATGTTCCGTGTCCGCGTCTCGGGGGTGGCTCGGGGCATAACAAAACATGGTATAAGAGCACTAGGTTCAAAAGTCCTAGGTTGTCTGAAAAAGCCGCAATAAGTAGAGTCCTTTTCATGGGTGTGAAGTGCACCACATCTAATGAGAGGGAGGCTTTGATGTTTTTTGAAATGTTTTAGGAAAAACATCACTTTCTTGTTACTCTTATCGTGTATACGGAATGATCAAATGCCATTCTAACTTTACGTTGTGTGATTAAGATCATTCCTTCTTGTAGATCTTTGGCATGGAATGCTAATGCACACCATGCTAACGCAGTTCCTCTAGTACCAGATAAGGGTGTTCAAATGCAGAGTTTCACAATGCAAATTCGGCTTTTCTCTTAGAGTATGATCAACCAGAAATAATCAGCAGGTTCTAGTTCCTTCTAATAGAAATGGCAATTAGTGGCATCCAGAGTTTTTCATTTTGTTAGGATGAATCCGCCTGTGTTTTTAGGGTCGCAGGTTGGTAATGACCCACATAAGTTCATTGATGAGGTCAAGAAAATAGTTTGTGTGATGTAAGTAATGGGCAGTGATAGGTGAGATTTGCATCCTACCAACTCAAGGATGTGACTCACATATGGTTCTCTTACCGGAAAGACAACAGATATGACTTTTTCTTTTGTAAGTCAGTATAGTAGTCATATTCAGTGTTAGTCCAAAAACTCTCTCAGAAACTTTCTCAGACTCTACTGTAGTCAGTGATCCAGTTAGAGCTAGACGGGTATCAAAAAATTGCCCTGTCACACTCTCTCAGAAAGTCACCTCAGCAGATCTAGTAGAGTTAGAAATGGTAGACTTCGATGTCATTCTAGGCATGGATTGGTTACATTTCTGATATGCCTTCGTCGATTGTAGAGCTAGGATTGTTCGTTTTCAGATACAAGGCGAACCAATCTTAGAATGGAAGGGTTGTAGCTTAGCACCTATGGGTCGATTGATTTCTTACCTTAAGGCAAGAAAGATGATATCTAAGGGTTATCTCTATAATATAGTTCGTGTTAAGGATTCTAGCCTTGAAACACCAACTCTGAGTCAGTTCCAGTAGTATGTGAGTTTCGAGAAGTATTTCCAAAAGATCTTCTCGGAGTCCCTCTCGAAAGGGAAATCGACTTTGGAATTAATCTCCTACAAGATACCCACATATTTCTATTCCTCCATACATGATGGCTCCAGCAGAGATTAAGGAGTTTAAAAAGAAGTTGAAAGATCTTCTAGATAAGGCCTTCTTCAGACCTAGTATTTCACCATGGGGTGCACCAGTGTTGTTCTTAAGGAAGAAAGATGGTTCTCTTAGAATCTGCATTGACTATAGACAGTTGAACAAGGTCACAATCAATAATCAGTATCCCATACCAAGGACTGATGTCTTGTTTGACAAACTTTAGGGTGCTAGCCATTTCTCTAAGACCTCAGATCGGTTTATCATCAACTTATATTAAGAGATAGCGACATTCCAAAAAAAGCTTTCAGAACTTGGTATGGTCATTATGAATTTGTAGTTATTTCGTTTGGACTAACTAATGCTCCTGCAGCTTTCAATGATTTGATGAACAATGTTTTCAAACAGTACTTTGACTTGTTCGTTATCGTTTTTATTTATGATATCCTCATTTACTCTACGAGTGAAGAAGAGGATGCAAGTCATTTGAGAGTTATCTTTAGTAAATGTGATTTCTGGTTGCAATCCATTGCTTTTCTTGGTCACATTGTATCTAGCGAAGGGATCCGAGTGGATTCGCAAAAGATAGAAGCAGTGAAATAGTGGCCCTGACCCACCTCTTCTACAGATATCAGAAGTTACTTAGGTCTATCAGGTTATTACAGAAGGTTTGTGGAAGCATTTTCATCCATAGCCTCACCGTTGACTAGGTTGACTCAGAAGATGGTCAAGTTCCAATGGTCATGTGATTGTGAGAAAAGCTTTGCAGAATTTAAAACTAGAATTACTACAGCTCCTGTCTTGACTATATTAGAGGGTTAAACAGGTTATGTGATCTATTGTGATGCATCAAGAGTTGTCCTAGGTTGTGTTTTGATGTAGCGAGGTAAGGTCACAGCTTATGCATCTAGGCAGCTTAAGCCTCATAATAAGAACTATCCAACTCATAACCTCAAGGTTGCAGCAGTGGTGTTTGCACACAAGTTATGGAGACACTACTTGTATGGTGTCCATGTAGATGTGTTCATCGATCATAAGAGCCTTCAATATGTGTTCACCCAGAATGATTTGAATCTTCGCCAGAGGAGATGGCTTGAGTTCCTTATGGATTATGATATGAGTGTGCATTATCATCCTGGTAAGGCGAATTTAGTAGCCGATTCTTTTAGTAGATTATCTATGGTAGTGTAGACCATGTTGAGGAAGAAAGGAAGGAGCTAGTGAAGGATGTTCACAAGCTTGATTGCTTGGGAGTTCGCCTTATGAGCATAGCAGACAATGGTGTAACAGTTAAGAATGGGGAGGAATAGTGTTTCTAGTTGAGGTTAAGGAAAATCAAGACAGTGATCCCATTTTGCTTGAGCTTGAGGGTGCAGTCCATAATCAAAGAGTGGAGGTTTTCTCCCAAGGGCGAGTTTACACAACATATTGTTGCAGAATCCCATAATTCCAGATATTCTATTCACCCAGGGTGCCACTAAGATGAACCGCGATAAGCGGGAAGTCAATTGGTGGAATGGCATGAAAAGGGATATACCAGACTTTGTGAGTAAGTGCCCCAATTGCCAGCAAGTCAAGGTAGAACATCAAACACAATGGGGGTATGACTCAAGAGATCGACATTCCTACTTGGAAGTGGGAAGTGATCAATATGGATTTCATCACAGGGTTACTTCTTACTCGCAAACATCATGACTCCATTTGGGTGATAGTTGATAGGATGATTAAGTCTTTTCGCTTTTTGGTGGTCAAGACTACAAATTCGGCAGAGGACTATGCAGAGCTTTACATTTATGAGATTGTGAGTTTACATGGGATTTCTTTGTCTATCACCTCATATAGAGGTCCTCAGTTTACCTCTCATTTCTAGAAGTCATTTTAGAAAGGTCTTGGTACTCAAGTTAACCTTAGTACAACATTTCATCCACAGACTGATGGAAAGGCAAAGAGTACCATTCAGACCTTAGAGGATATGTTGAGAGCTTGTTTGATTGATTTCAAAGGAATTTGGTATGATCACCTTTCTCTGATTGAGTTTGCCTACAATAATAGCTACCATACCAGTAATCAGTTGGTCCCTTATGAAGCTTTATATGGGCGTAGAAGTAAGTGAAACAGCTTTGGTAGGGCCAGATTCAGTCCTTTATGCTATAGAGAAAGTGACAACACATTAGAGATAGACTTAAGTAAGCCTAAAGTTTTCAGAAATCTTATGCAGATGTAAAGAGAAAAAAACTAGAGTTCCAAGTTGATGATTGGGTTTTTCTGAAGGTCTCCCTTATGAAAGGGGTGATGCGATTTTGAAAGAAAGGGAAGCTCAGTCCTAGATATGTGTGCCCTTATGAGATCTTGAAAAGGCTTTGCAAGGTGGCAGATGAGTTAGAGTTGCCAGCAGAATTAGCAGCAGTGCATCCGGTCTTCCACATCTCAGTCTTGAAGAAGTGTGTGGGTGATCTAGCCTTTGTAGTGCCATTAGAGAGTGTGGTGGTGAAAGATAGTCTTTCTTATGAGGATGTACCAGTCGAGATTCTTGACCGTCATTGCGGAAGGTTGAGAAACAAAGAACTAGGTTTAGTAAAGGTTTTGTGGAGGAATCAGACCTGTAGAGGGAGCTACTTGGGAAGCAGAAGAAGCCATGAAAGCCAAGTATCCTCACCTCTTTCCTTCCAATTCTACTCCAGCTTGAGGTAATCGTTCCTCTTCAGTTTTCTAGTCATTCATGCATAAATTCAGTTTTAGAATCATATTCCCTCAGTTTGTACTTGCATTTTCAGCGTAATTTCATGTACTCGAAACTCAATTCAGTCAGGAACTCAGTTCTCAGTGTTTAGTAGTAGGGTTTGCAGCTCTCTCCCTCTATTTTAGCTAGTTTAGTCTTCATTAGAGGACAACTGTTTCCAACAGGGAGATAATGTAACACCCAGTCACCAAAACATACCAAAATCCATCTTTATATAAAAAAATATGTTGGTGCAACCTACGGTGGCGTCGACAGACCGTAGCCTAACCCATGGTCTATCCTGCACAACCGTCGATGGGATCAAAAACTCCCCAAAATTTCAGCCCAGAAAATTGGTTAAGTCTTGAATGACAAACAGACTTACGGTCCGTAGGTCAGACGATGGTCCGTTGTCCATAACCGTCGATGAAGACCCCCATTCACCCACTCTCTGACAAGAGCTACGGATGACCAGCACGGTTCGTAGGTGGACCTATGGTACGTAGGTGGAAAATTTGCAGATAGTTAAGGGGAAATGCAGTCGGGTCAACTTCAAATTGTCATAACTCTTAGAACAAAATGAAATAGGTGTCCTATGACCTACACACAGATAGATAATTAAATTATCTTTCCATATCCACCAACCTTACTAAAATCAAATCTCCGAGTAAAACGTTATGCTCATTTTAGTAAAGGCCTATCGAACAGGCAACAACGGGGCATCGCTCATACGAAAGACCATCTGTCCTGGCCGTCATTTGGTCTGAGAGCAAATTATCCACAGGTCTTTTGATATTTTCCGACTTCGTTTAAACCTTAAGATACGTCGTTTTGACCCTACATCATCATATTTTAGTCAGTTTAAGCCTAGAAATATATCTAAGTCAAATCATTAAATTAAAACTTAGAAAATTA
This sequence comes from Solanum pennellii, assembly GCF_001406875.1. Classification (NCBI taxonomy): domain Eukaryota; kingdom Viridiplantae; phylum Streptophyta; class Magnoliopsida; order Solanales; family Solanaceae; genus Solanum; species Solanum pennellii. The sequence continues at coordinate 53,272,983 of NC_028646.1, read as the reverse complement.
GAAAATTAGAAGCAAGAGAGGAGAAAAATCTCAAGAACCCTAATTCAAGAACGCCACAAGCTCCAGCAATTCCAGCCCCGAAACTTGAGTATTTTTCCGTGGATTTAATCACAAGGTATGTGGGATTTCACTAGTGGGTCCTTTCACCCATTGGGTCCCTAGTTTTCAGACAGATTCGTGATACCGATATCATAATTAGATCTAGGGTTTCTAGAACTTCAACATAACTTCATGAACTTATTAGTTTTATGTTCAAAATCAGATTCACATATTATTATTAAGTTTATTTAATGAATTTAAGAACCCTAGATTTGTATCTCTTTAGTTCATGAATCACTCATGCTAGGTCAGATATTTAAGACACATAAGATATACATGCCTCAATTATAAATGCATAAATACAAGATTAATTGTTGCACGTTCAGTTTTGAGCTATCCAGTATTTACAAAAATTCGAACATAATTAGTAAATTTACAGAATTTATTGGGAGTAGCATAATACCGAGTTGGACTAGGGTTCAGTGTACCCAAATAGTCCCAGAACTACTAGCAAAATAGGTTGTAAGTCCCCTCTGTGTGCAATCAGTTTACTGATCACGCCAGCATGCCTTTATACCGTTGGCAGGATATATTGGGTCCTCTCGATGGAGTGTACACATCAGACTCCACATTTATATCATAAGTATATCTACTATTCATGTATATTATTCAAATAGAATAACTTACAAAAGTTCGTTCAGCCTTTTCCTCTATTCACACATATGTATCCGACTCATTTTCTTTCTTCCTGACATAAATCATCTTCAAAACCTCCGGTCCAATGGGAGTGTGCCCCAATTCATTTTATGATAAATAAAAACTGAAATTTATAACAATATATATGAATGAACTAATTATTTATTTAAAATTTTGAAATACAACTACCATATCTTTTGCAATTTTTTTAACAGTGTTTGCACCTCCGGTGTGCATTGAGACACCTTTAAGACCACCTCTAGCCTTTTTGTCTTGTGGCTAAGTTGCCTTAAACTTATCAATGTGCCAATATAGACGCAATTCGTCAAAAATATGAGGCTACATATAATCTAGACATTGATCATCATCCCGAACTATCTTTAGCCACCTAGACATTTTGGCAGATGCCCTCCTCTCAAATGTGGTCATAATGGCAAAATTGTACCTCGACACCCAAATACTCATACTGTAAAAAAAAGTTGAATAGTATTAATTAGAGAAATAGTAAAAAAATTAATGTATAATAAACTTAACTAAAAATTATTAACTTTAAATTCATTAAATATCGCTTGGCGTGTACTATTTTAAATATTGCTGCAAGAGTGATAAGCATGTATAGAATGTCTTCTAACATAGTCTTTTAAAGCTCAAAGAGAATCCATTACAGGGTGCCACCTGCAAAACACATAATAAATATGTTAGTTCATGAATAAATATTAAAGAATGCAAAATAAATAAAATAAACTAACAAATAGATAACAAAACAAACTTACGATCATCCATCCGGCTCAATCATGATTCTAAGAAGTATGTTAATGAATCCATGATTTGCCATAATTTAGGGCAATGTTTAAGTTGAATAAATGTTGTCTAATTCATATTTTTTCTCGAAAACTGATGGAAAACCTTGAGTTTCATGCATATATACTTGGAGTCCAAAGCATGGACACAAATGAAAAAAAGAAAATGACAGTGGAACGAATGAAGAAAGGATTGATTGAGGATCGCCTTACCCATTAGGTGAGTCGCTGAATGGCCTTATTCTCACCTAATGTTCTACTGTACTGAGCACTGAAGGAAAGATTTAAGTTGGTGTGTTGAAAAGTAGTTTCGCAAAGCATTACTATATCACCCAAATTTAAAGAACGCGAACATGTTCAAGGCTAAGTAAAGAAGGCGAGTAGATATATAAAAGGGAGGATCACAGAGTTGATTTGCGATCCCGACTAAGGGCACTGAGTGGTCCTTGACAACACAATTTTTCAATAACTATAACTATTCGTTGTTACTTTTAGCTTAGTATCAAATTTTACTAGACTTTTACATTTGAGGCTATGTTAATATATTTTCTCAACTTTAGTTCTTAGAGTTTTTGTGAGACTTTGTTCATAAGATTTGAAGACTTAATGGTATTCAACTCCAAGAAATTGGAAGTGGTTATTGAAGAATCTTTATTGTAGACATGTGTAAATACATTTCAATCATACCAGTTGATTGAAACACCAATTGGTATCGATTTCTATCTCTTTATTACGCCTAGATAAAACCCCAATTCTTGGGGTGTGATTATGTGAGTATAGGTTGAATATACTTCTGAATTTAATGGGACCGTTGTTGTAAGTATGATTTCACCTTCGTGTCTTTTGCTTGCTCGAGAGAGGTCTTATGACCAAGTCTACTGAATCGATAGCCGGTGATTACTGGGTTAACGTGTTCAACTCGAGAGAGTGAATTCTAAACCCTCTCCCAGACATTTATCTCAAGAGAGTGAGTAAACTAAGACAAAGGCTGGGCATAATCGGGGAAAATCAGTGTTTAAGGGAAACCAATTTGATTCGGGTTAAGTTTCTCAAAAGAGAATTTACCCCACTAAAGTCTAGCTTTGTCACATATTCACAACAATTTACTAACAATAGGTTGTACCACATAGTTTATTTGAGCTCATACTCCTATCACATCCCAAGCATCCCATCTCCATATTAGTATTTTCAATTATTTTTAGTATTTATCTTATAACTATTTACGACCCCCCGCCCATTTGATAATTGATATTTGTGTCACCCCTTTTAATGTATTAAGTTTTTTATAATAAATGTCTTTTAGCAACGAAGAGCTTGAGCTAATTCGTACTTAACTCTTAATTCTCAAAATTACTCCCAGCTGANTCGTACTTAACTCTTAATTCTCAAAATTACTCCCAACGGGAAAAATCCCAACCCTTGGTTTGTTTATAACACTACTTGCAAACAATTGGCACTTAGAATTGGAAAGAGTATCCTAATACGTCAAGTCAAAATGGCTCCGCTGCGAGGGACAGGTTTTATTTGAGAATTTTGGTTACCTTGTATCTTGTTATTGTTTATTATAGTTGAACTAATCTAATTTTCGGTTTTGTTTTGCTTGTTTGTATTGATAACGGGAAGTATGAGCGTTAATGGCAGCCAAATAGGCCAGCAAGATGACTTCAAAAACCTCAACGATGTCAATGATCCTCATGCTACTGATCCCCATCTCTTGGGAGGTGCCATTCTTTTACCATAAGTTGAAAGGAATGCAATGTTACACATCACGAACACCATGTTGCAACTTTTGCAACTAAAGGAACTTTAAAGTGGATTGGGACATGAGGATTCTCATGAACATCTGCGAAACTTCATGGATATATGTGGACCATTTTCCTTCAAGAACATCTCTTAAAAGTTAGTCTGGATGAGGTTATTTCCATTTTCAGTGATGGGAGGAAGCATGCAAGTGGTTGGCCTAGTTGCCACATGACTCAATCACTTCTTGGGAGGAGTTGGTCACCATATTTAATGTTTGATTTTTCCTTTCTCAGAAGATGATGAATCTTCAGGTCATCATCAAAAGCTTTCAACATTTTGAAGGCGAGCCAATTCATGAGACTTGGCTTTGGTTCAAGAAGTTGGTGCTATAATGCCCGTCTTATGGCTTGCGTGTGAACGTATGTCGCTGACCAACTTTCTCTGGGAGGTTTAGTGCAACAGTCTTATGTGATAGAAACATAACTATTGGATAGAATGACAAAAATCAATAGGGCCTGGTATACCCGTGAAGATTAAGTATCTCCCCTCTCATTCAAATTGACCAAGAAGCAGATGGATAAAGATAAAGAGAGATAATAACATGGAAAAAATCATGACAAAACTTGAAATTTTTTCTAAAAATATCATGGGAGCTGGTGCTCGAAGTGTCAATTTTGTGGGTGTCGGTTGTGCTAATTCGGATGAATCCAAATTTCGTGACATGTATAAGGAAAAGGTAAACTTCACAGCCAATAAAAGTGGAGGTTATCGTTCAAAATACCCTATATAGGGTGGTAACAAAGGTTGGAATAGAGATGCAGGATGGAAATATCGAAATCGGCAATGGAGGGATCAAAATCCAAATTGGAAGGAGGGGGAGAGGGATAGGTATGTGCCTCCCAACGAATGTTTAAAACAAAAGGATTCAAACGGTGGAAAGTCTGAATATGCTCTCGTGTATCTTCAAAAAGGTTCAGGTTTCAAAAAAGATTTTAAAAGAAATGAAAAAAAGATGTATTGACCCTGGCGTCAGGTCCCATTCTATCTCAACCAATCAATTGGAAGCCCAGATGGGCCAGATTTCGACGCATTTGAACTTTTGATAATAGGGGGTTTGCCTAGGGACACTACGTCAAACCCTAAGAGTGAGGTTTAAAAGTGGACTTGCATCATGCCACGATGTTAACTAAGGCACTATTTCGGAGGCAACTAAAAACCTTTTTATACTTATTTTTGTTTTAAAAATAATGGTAGAATATGTCTGTGATCATTCGACTCTAGACAACTTAAAGGTATAGTTTGTAAAACTCTGAGTCCAAGAAATTATTGGCGAACCGCCGACCCAATGTTCTGATCGTATAAGTTTCGCCGTGTATAAGATGCACTGGCATCGTGAGGTGAATCATTGTATCATCACTATAGCTCTAATGTGATGGTTGTCAGTAAGAGAACCTCCCATAGTAGTTATTGTATTTTTATATACATCAATTTATTGTATTTTTATATACATTTATGTTGTATCCTTGCATATACACAGAGCTGTCATCATGTTTTAAACAACTTTTCGATTATATTTCACTCGTTTTAAACTATTTTATACTGATATGAGTTATTAAGCGTACATAAGTTGAGCAGAGTAAAGGTAAGTGTTTCTCTAAGAATCTCTTTCAAGCCTATGTTATTTAGCATTACAATTCGCGTGCTCGTACATTGAATGTACTGATGTCAGTTGGCCTTTATCCGTTTATGATTCAGACACGGGCAACGAGGAGCGACATCCAACACACCGTTGATCTAGTTAAGCACTCCAGAGTCAGTTGGTGAGCCCCCTTGCATTCTGGAGGACTCTTTTATTTCTTTCTAGTTTAGTTCATTAGGATGTTTTGTGGTTTGTCCCAACATCCATCTCAGTTGTCTAGAGGCTTGATAGATAGAGAAACAACTAGTTATGAGTCTTTAATTTTTTATTTCACATGTTTTGCATTCTCAGTTTATTTCGTAAGTTATTTATATATATATTTCTTATGTTTTAAGTCTCTCACTAAGTAAGTAAGCTAGAAAAATGATTCACTTGGGACCAACAATGGTCTTAGAGTGCCAATCTCGCACAGGGTGTAGGCTCGGGGCGTGACATATTCCTCTTTCATTATGGATCTATAGATTAAGGACTGCCATTTACTTACATATTAGGGTTCCTAGTAAAGCACTATGAAAGAATTCTTTTGAACTATGGACTTCTAGGAAACCTAAGTTAAGGAACCTGCATGTTTGGGGTTGCCGGTAGAAGTTAAAGTTTATAATCCACAATAAAAGAAACTAAATTTCAAGATCAATCAGTGGTTTTTTAATTGGTTATCAAGAAAAACAAAAGGATATAGATTTTACCGTCCTAATCGCAGTAAAAGAATAGTTGAAACTGGAAATGCTAGGCTCACTTAGAATTGTGAAGTTAGTGGGAGTGAAGAAACACGTAAAGTGGAAATTAAAAAAGTTAGGGTGACGGTTCCTCTACTTTTTACTTCTTTTAAATATGTTGTTCCTAAATTTGTTGTACAATTTATTAATAAATAAGAATAACAAATTGATGCTCTTATTAATCTCGATGAAGCGATAATTGATGAACCTGCAATAGATGTACCACAAGAAGTAGCATTAAGAAAATGTCAAAACAAAAGTGATCTGCTATTTCTGATGATTATTTGGTATAATTAAATGAGGAAAAAATTGACTTGGGAATTGATAATGATCCAATTCACGCTAATTGGTTGTAGAACTTTATTTCAAGAATTGGACTGGTCGACAGTATTTCCAAGCCGCTAAAAAATTATTGTAATAACAGTGCAACAATCTTCTTCCTAAAAATGATTAGTATTCTAAGGGTAACAAACATATGAAATTGAAATACTTTTCAGTTAAAGAAGAAGTCTAGAAGCATTAGGAGACAATTGAACATACTAGATCCAAACTTATGATTGTGATCCTTTGATGAAAGGATTACCGCCTAAACCATTGTTGAACATGTTTAAAGAATGTCTCTTATAGATAACAATGAATGATTTTTGTAAAGATTTTACTATGTTTATAGAATTGACACTATGATCTCAACTATATATATGTTTTTGTTATAACCTGTTTTCTCTTGTATACGTTATGTTGAGAGTGACGATGACATTTTTTGTTTTAGATAAAAGTATTCTAAGCATTATTGCGGACCCGTTATGTATTTGATAGTTTGTGTTAGGCAATAGACTAATATTGTAGTACATGGAAGGACTATGTCAAATAATGTGGTGTACAACCAACATGATTCATATTAGTTGATTTATATAATAACGACGAATGATGTTGGATTGAACATTGTGCACATGACGATTAAGATGCATATTAAACCATTAAGTTAAAGGTTGTGCGCCATGTGGGACAATGTAAATTTCTATGGCCCACTAACTATATTTTGGTTTAATAATTAATATAATCAAATAATAAATATGTGTGAAGAAGTGGAAAAAGGGAAAAGTTACTTACATGTGTAGAGAAGTGGGTAAGTTACTTAGTAACTTCCAACTACCCATTAAGTCTTCCACTACCCATTACCTCTTTTAACTACCCATTAAGTAGGGGCATACTTGATAGTTTTAAACTAGCCATTATATTACTACTCACCATGATGGAAAGGTGGGAATGATGTAAAAAAAATACTCTTAATTAAAGGGCCTTCTTCTTGCATAAATATATAGTTTTATCCATCAAAATTATTCTTAAAGTATAAGGCCAGAGAGAAAAACAACATGTGAAGAACGAAAAGAAAGAAATGACTTCCGCTCAATTCAAGTCAAGATTCTTTAAAATCACTATGACTTATTCGAGTATGTATTCTTGACTGAATATAATATTAATAGGATTTTGTGAAAATCATATAATGCTATGATCATGAATAATTTATAGGATTTATGAATGCATATATTGTTTATGTTTTCATAAGCCATTAAAATTCCTAACAAGTGACGCCAAATTCTAAAAAAAAAATAAACAAAGATAGGATAACGTTTGAACAAAATGAATAACATCTAATTTTGTTTTCTAATGTAAACAAATTTGAGTGAATTAAATATAATTAATATTCCTAATTTTTTGAATCTCCTAAATTTATGTTAGTTAACAATTATGATCAATGAATTCAAAATTAACTAATACACCTTTATTTGTTTTTATCTTCTTCATTTTTTTCAAATTTGATTTTTTATCCTTTTTTATATTTTTTGTTTTTTCAAAACTGATTTTTTACAATTACTTTTAAAAACACTTTTTTGTTACATAAATGTTACAAACTAAATTTTTTAATTATTATAACTAGAAAGTTTTATTATACTGCTATAACTAGAAATATTAAACTAATGTCATTTTTATAAAATTTTCAAATTTATTAAAATCATTAGTTATTTTTTGTCCCACAAAATCGACATGACAATAGTTAAGATTGAGCTAAAGATATATATTTAGGATTTTCTTATATCCAAAAATCCAAAGTGTCCGATATGATATACAATTTTAAATTCATAAACTTTAAAAGTTAAATACATAGTCCAATTCAATTTTAAAAAAAAACTCAAAGAAAATATCCAAAAAAAATTAATTTAGATTTGAATTTTTGTTTGCCTAGACAATGCTCACCTACTATATAGGATTAGACAAAACTTGTAGGGTTAAATTAACACTATATTAAATATATCAAAATATCCTTTGCTCTTTTGATCTTAAATATGTCACATGAAAAATTGAGATTAGAAAGTCGTGTAATATAAAAAACATATTCTTTTTGAAAAATAACTTAAAGAGAAAGTAAAACAAGAAAATTGAAAGAGAGGGAATAACAATTTGAAGGATTATACAGTTTGGAGCGATGAATATTCATTTAAAAATATCTGAAATCAATATTATGACAGGTCATTAATTAGGGGTACAAAGAGAGACAGTTTTCCGTAAAAAGGTTCCATTATTTTCATATTGTTAACTAACTTATATATTTAATAGAGGCGGAGTTAGGTAGGGTTCATAGGCTCAGACGAGTCCACTAATTTTTTTTGTAGATCCTATATTTGTATTAGAAGATTAATTAAATATATGTATTTGAACAAGTGAACCCCCAAATAACGTTGATCTAGAACTCCCAAACACATAACTTTGACTTTGCCTATATTAAATAATTTGAAGATTTTGTATAAAATTCATGATTTATTTTCGAGTGGATGTAATTATAAAATATTAGAAATATCTTAAACCGTTGGATTTTCAGTTTTATAATAATCAAGTGCAGATTTAACCTAAAAAATTGAAGTAGTAACTGAATATGGTGGGAGATGAGATGTGTATTCAATATTTCAACTATGGGTTTTGCTTGCATAAATATTGCCACCTGATCTATAAAAATAGACCACATTCTTTAAAATAAAAAATATATTAAATATTTAAACTAGCTAGACAAATCACACACTCTATATAAAGCCTGCATGTATCTCACTGAATTTGTAAACCTTCTCTTATAACAAAATATCACTCAATTCTAAGTTATGGGTTTTAAAGGCAAGTTGATCTCTAAATTAAAGATGAAGTGTGCTGGAGATTTGCTTCATGACCACTTCAAATCAAATCCACACCAAACATCCACCATGTCTCATAATAAGGTAACGAACTTCACATTGCATGATGGTCAATTGGGAAAAACTAATTCTGTTATTGGATGGAAAATCTTCCTTGGTAAGCTTCTTATATTATTCCATTTTCAATTTGCTATGGTAGAAGCGATCGATTATTTAGCATTCATGTTTGAACTTAAATTATTTTCTTAATATGTTCAGGGGGCAAGGAGCGGCTTTCAAACAGGTCGTACACGTAGATGATGCAGCAAAATCGAAGACCTTCAATTTTATTGAAGGATATATGAATGAATTATATAACTCAATGACAGTTATATAAACTGCAAAGGAAAACTTGATTACTTGGAGCATGATGTATGAAAAAATGAATGAAAATATTCATGACCCCCTTGACTTTATGGATTTTCTTATTGGCCTCATCAAACCTTGCGACTCACCATGTCGGAAAATAGATCTCAGTCCCCATTACCAATTAATAACAAGATTGAGTATTGTTACTATCCTAAATCCTTACGAATAAATAATACTATTCGTGTGATGTTTCACAAGTACAATGGTGTATTATCTGTATTATATATATCTTTATGAATAAATAAAACTATTTGGTGAGATATATTTTGATGAATTGTGCTCATTGTCAGCAATATATATATATTTTTTTAAAGAAAGTTTAATCCCTAGTATCATTATATGTAATGCTCTGAAGTATTCATAAATAATTTTATAAAATAACCGAACACCTAAATTTAATATGCAAAAAATTAAGACATTATAAAAATATCTTGGACTATATCTACTGATTGTCACTATACTTTAAATTAGTTATATAATATTGGACTCGGTTCACCTCTAGTAGAAGAAGCATCTAATCTGTCTCATAATGATATAAAGGTCAATAATTATTTGATAAAAATAAAATCTTAAATCATGGTTCATATAATCGATCCTTTCCGGCTTACCATCGATTTCTCAAGATAGAAATGGAAATTGAGAATAAGAGGCGTACATGCCCGGGTTAGTTTAGGTTTTTCAAATATCAAACCTAACTAAGATGTGTTTGACAAAATGTCTCTACTAGACCTTAATTATCAGATTATTAAGTAAGCTAGTAAGTATTTTTGTACATTATTCTTTTTATTTTTCTTAGTTGGGTTCACTTTATGATACCTAAAGTTCCTTCAATACGATCATTGAAATAAGAATCAATTATTCTTTCAGCACACGTATTATTCCCCCAATATTCTGTGCAATTGATTATTCAAGATTTTCTTTTATAATCGATTTCTAAAATATAAGATTACGTTTAGTTTTTATTTTAAGATTATTGATCATTTATCTTTTTTATGCTCTTTCAACTTTAGATTTATGGAGATTGAATCGAGTGAGTCTCAAATAAGATTTAATCAAACACTTACATTGAGAGATAATTGAATTTGTTTTACTACTCAGAAAGTGTAATCACATATAGACGAGCTACATCATATGAAACCCCGGTTTAAAATAATACATGTTACTCTTATTCGATTTCCAAAGCAAAAATCTTCAGATAAACTATACAAGAATTGAAGAAGGAAGAAGGGGTAAAAGAATGGATTTTGTTTATTATTTTTGAGAAAGATATGTTGCGTCTACCAAGTATTTGACCCATCCAACTATTGTTCCGACCTGTAAGCTAATGATCAGAGTAGAGATCACATGTCCATGATCAGACTATAGAGCACAGGTCCATGGGAAGTGTTTTGTGCCTTAGTCTTAGTCACATGAACCAACTGACTTGCCTAATATGGCATCCTCGATGGTTATAACTTCGGGCATTCATCCTGACACCTTCCCCCTAGATAAAATGATACATGAAACCCCCATTGCAATACCTCCAACTTTTATTATTTTAAAACATTAACATATTATGTCAGAGAATCGAAGCCACATTAATCGAAAATCTTTTCATAAGCCTATAAACCAACACTACTTTTTGTGTTGTTACCTTATCACTATGCTTACTACCAATAATTTTTAACTATACATGTCCCTCTTGATTCAAGTGTACTACTTAAAAACTACTGAAAACAAAGACCAAAAGAGACACACTGTTTTTTTTGTCAAAACAGATGAAAAAGCGACGCATTCATATTCGACACTTTTTGGGTCGACGTTAAATGGAGGACCCCGTCCGCCGCTTTTCTCGANCGCTTTTCTCGAAGTTCTTTTTTTTTAAATCTAGAAAAGTTATGGACTAAAGGACACTGTTTGTCACTTTTTTGGGTTTTATTTTAAAAATATAATACCCAGAGAAGCAATGCAAAAAACAAGCCTATCCGTCGTTTTTGCAAAAAAATTTACAGCTAAAATTGACAGTTTCTGCTGCCTGCCTGCAAATGCAATTCAATTCAGCCCAATCAACACACAACATTATAATTAAACTGTTCAAAACATAAAACAACAAAGTTAAATTAACATTCAAAAGTATCTAAATCACAATTTAAAGACTAATAAAGTCTTTCAAATTTAGTTTCAAAATATCAAAAAATTCATAAATTAAAAGAGACTTAAACTAGGGAGTGATATCTACAATATCATTGTAACGACCTGTTTAGTCGATTCGAGCAGCAAGATTATTTTGATAGAAACAGGCTGAGTCGACGGAACAGTCGACGGACCGTCATGGTCACGACGGACCGTCGGGGGTCATCGTTCCAAAACACTTAAACTCTGAAAATCTGGGTACTGGGATCAACTCTCTGAACTTCACGACGAAACTGCAGTACGGACCGTCGTAGCCACGACGGACCGTCACAGACCTTTTACTAAAATTGAGTCTCTGAACTTTGTGACGGACGTGTAGGATGGACCGTTGCAGGTACGACGGGCCGTCACGAGTGGATTAATTCCACCTGGGTCGGATTTCTGCTAAAGTTTTAAAGGGGTGCTTTGGACTATTCCTGATTATAATTATAAAATTTGTGGGTTAATGTTAATAATTTATTTACAGGGGATTAAAGGAGATAACCTTGGAATAAATAGTGGGTTACTTTTATCATCTTTTATACTTAATCACATGATAATTAGGGTAAGAAGAAAAAGAGTTGGAAGAAGAAAAAATAGAAAGAACAGAGAGAAGAAGAGAGAACGAGCGAGAGAGAGAGATGAACGAAGAGACAACAAGGACATTGGAAAAGTAGATTGCTTGATCACGATTCTTCGGTGGAGGTAGGTTATGGTTTATGCTATGTGATAGTAAACTCTTAATAGCGATTGATATGTATTGGGTGGTATTGTAAAGTCTTCTATGCGCTTAATTGTGTTGTTGCATGATTGTGATTATGTA
>NC_028646.1:53254155-53257610 GCF_001406875.1 Solanum pennellii | reverse complement strand
TTTTCATATGTATCTTCCTCATTTGCTACTGGTCTTGATTTACATTGCGAATTGCTTGACATGCCTATTAGTGTCTCTACTCCTTTGGGTGAGTCTGTGATAGTTGAGAAGGTGTATAGGTCTTGCCTTGTCACTTTTGTAGGAAGCAATACCTATGTAGACTTGCTTATCCTAGAAATGGTTGATTTTTATGTAATTCTGGGTATGACTTGGCTTTCTCCAAATTTTGCAATCCTAGATTGTAATGCTAAAACTGTGACATTGGCCAAGCCTGGGACAGATCCGCTAGTGTGGGAGGGTGACTACATTTCCACCCCAGTCCGTATTATCTCTTTTCTTCGCGCTAAGAGGATGGATAGTAGAGGTTGTTTAGCCTTCTTTGCACATCTCAGGGATGATACTTCCAAAGTACCATTGATTGAGTCTGTTTCAATAGTCTGTGAGTTTCTGGATGTGTTTCCTGCAGACCTTCCTGGTATGCCACCGGATAGGGATATCGATTTATGTATCGATCTGGAGTCGCGTACTCGCCCCATTTCCACCCCCCCTTATAGAATGGCTCCAGCTGAGTTAAGGGAGTTAAAGGCCCAACTTCAGGAATTGTTAAGTAAAGGTTTCATTAGACCAAGTGCATCCCCTTGGGGAGCTCCTGTTTTATTTGTGAAGAAGAAGGATGGAAGCCTTCGGATGTGCATAGACTACAGGCAGCTGAATAAGGTAACTATTAAGAACAAGTACCCTATTCCTCGAATTGATGATTTGTTCGATCAGTTACAAGGTGCTTGTGTCTTCTCAAAAATTGAACTGAGATCCGGTTATCATCAATTGATAATACGGGCAGCAGATGTGCCAAAGACTGCCTTTCGAACCAGGTATGGGTATTACGAATTCTTAGTAATGTCTTTTGGGCTTACGAATGCCCCTGCTGCTTTCATGAGTCTTATGAACGAGATTTTTAAGCCATATCTGGATCTCTTTGTCATTGTATTCATTGATGATATACTGATATACTCAAAGGGCAGGAAAGAACATGGGGAGCATTTGAGAATTGTATTGGAGTTGTTAAGGGAGAAAAGGCTTTATGCCAAATTTTCCAAGTGTGAGTTTTGGTTAGATTCAGTGTCCTTCTTGGGGCACGTGGTTTCTAAGGATGGAGTGATGGTGGATCCTTCTAAGATTGAAGCAGTGAAGAGTTGGGTAAGACCTACTAATGTTACAGAGGTAAGAAGCTTTGTTGGTTTAGCTAGCTACTACCGTCGATTTGTCAAGGGATTTTCTTCTATTGCTTTGCAGCTAACAAATTTGACTAAGCAGAATGTTCCCTTTGTATGGTCGGATGAATGTGAAGAAAGTTTTCAGAAACTCAAGACTTTGTTGACTACTGCCCCAATTCTTACCTTGCTAGTGGGAGGAAAGAATTTCATTGTCTATTGTGATGCATCTTATTCTGGTCTGGGTGCAGTGCTAATGCAGGAAAGAAGTGTAATTGCTTATGCTTCGAGACAATTAAAAGTGCATGAACGTAACTATCCGACCCATGATTTGGAGTTGGCTGCAGTAGTATTTGCATTAAAGCAATGGAGACATTACCTATATGGGGTTAAATGTGAAGTCTATACAGATCATCGTAGTTTACTGTATGTCTCTACTTAGAAGGATTTAAATTTGAGGCAGAGGAGGTGGATGGAACTACTGAAGGACTACGATATCACTATTTTGTATCACCCAGGAAAAGCTAATGCTGTGGCAGATGCTTTAAGTAGAAAAGCAGGGAGCATGGGTAGTTTAGCCCACTTACAGGTTTCTAAACGTCCATTGGCTAGAGAGGTTCAGACTTTGGCTAATGACCTCATGAGGTTGGAATACTAGAGAAAGGAGGACTTTTGGCCTGTGTGGAGGCAAGATCCTCTTTTCTTGACAATATTAAGGAGAAGCAGTTTACTGATGAGAAGCTGAGCCGAATTCGAGATATGGTATTGCAAGGAGAGGCTAAAGAGGCAATAATTGATGAAGAAGGTGTTTTGAGGATTAAGGGAAGGGTATGTGTGCCCCGTGTTGATGATTTGATTCACACTATTCTTACGGAGGCTCATAGTTCAAGGTACTCTATACATCCTGGTGCAACCAAAATGTATCGCGACCTAAAGTATGAACACCAGAGGCCTGGAGGAACACTTCAGAGAATGCCCATTCCTGAATGGAAGTGGCAAAGGATTGCAATGGATTTCGTGGTTGGTCTTCCAAAGACATTGGGTAAGTTTGATTGTATTTGGGTAATTGTTGACAGATTAACTAAGTCTGCTCACTTCATTCCGGTCAAGATGACTTACAATGCAGAGAAGTTAGCCAAACTCTATATCTCGGAAATTGTTCGATTGCATGGAGTTCAACTCTCCATCATATCAGATAGAGGTACGCAGTTTACTTCTAAGTTTTGGAGAACATTACATGCTGAATTAGGTACTAGACTGGGTCTAAGTACTGCATTTCACCCTCAGACCGATGGTCAGTCTGAGCGAACAATTCAGGTGTTAGAGGATATGCTTCGTGCATGTGTGATAGAATTTGATGGTCATTGGGATAAATTCTTACCCTTAGCAGAGTTTTCATACAATAATAGCTATCACTCAAGTATTGATATGGCTCCATTTGAGGCACTGTATGGGAGGAGATGTAGGTCTCTCATTGGTTGGTTTGATGCATTTGAGGTAAGACCTTGGGGTACCGATCTTTTGAGGGAGTCGTTAGATAAGGTAAAATTCATCCAGGATAAGGTTCTAGCAGCTCAGAGCAGACAAAAGGAATATGCAGATCGAAAGGTTAGGGACTTGAATTTTATGAGGGTGAACAAGTCTTGCTGAAGGTTTCACCCATGAAAGGGGTGATGCGGTTTGGTAAGCGAGGTAAACTTATTCCAAGGTATATTGGTCCATTTGAAGTCTTGAAGCGTGTGGGGGAGGTGTCTTATGAATTGGCGTTGCCTCAAGGACTCTCAGGAGTGCGCCCGGTATTTCATGTGTCTATGCTGAAAAAGTACCATGGAGATGGAAACTACATTATTCGTTGGGATTCAGTTCTTCTCGAAGAGAATTCGTCTTTTGAGGAGGAGACGGTTGCTATTCTAGCTAGAGAAGTCCGCAAGTTGAGATCAAAGGAGATTGCATCCATCAAGGTTCAGTGGAAGAATCGGCAAGTTGAAGAGTCCACTTGGGAGAATGAGGCTGATATGCAAGATTATTTTGATAGAAACTGGCTGAGTCGACGGAACAGTCGACGGACCGTCATGGTCACGACGAACCGTCGGGGGTCATCGCTCCAAAACACTTAAACTCTGAAAATCTGGGTAGTGGGATCAACTCTCTTAACTTCACGATGGAACTGCAGTACGGACCGTCGTATCCACGACGGACCGTCACAGACCTTTTACTGAAATTGAGTCTCTGAACTTTGTGACG
>NC_028646.1:53247619-53251311 GCF_001406875.1 Solanum pennellii | reverse complement strand
TGTGTGTGTGTGTGTGTGTGTGAAAAAGGACTAGAGATGATTTTCAAAAATATAAGATAAATGCATTTATGGAGGGAAGAATTCAATAGCAACATGTCATAATTATTTAAGTCTGTGCAAAGCTATCTTTTCAGGATTATTTTTCATCTAATAATTGAGAACACATAGCGACAAATGGGCTTGGATCTCTAGTTTTCTTCATTCCTTCCCATGACAATAACCAGAATGAAAAATTGGGAATGTCAATACATCTGGGAAACTGTGAATAATTTTAAACATCAAACAATGTCACTCAACGTGCATAAAAATTATTCAGAAAGGAAAATATAAAGAAAATATTCCTTCAATTGCTCTGTAACATTCTGTGATTTGATCAAAGAATCCATATGATTTTGAGAAGAAACAATATTATTTCTGTCTCTAGCAATTGGGAGGATTCTTAAAATACTAGTTGTTATATTTAGCTGCAAAATTAAAACTAAAAGAAGTAGTTTTATTATACATATGAAAAATGCTGGACTACACGAGTAAAACAAAAATATGACTCTATGAAAATAGACATTCTGATTCAACTCTATGTTGTTGGATCAACTATCATCACATCAACTGGCTCACTTATATTTTCTACAACTTTTCCCAAAGAGGTTATCCTTTCGTGTTCATGTTCTTTTTCTTTCACTGTTTTTGCTACACTAGTTTTTTCTGGAAGTATTCTTCATTCTGAACCCTCCACGTTGGCGAATGACTGCTCTTCTTTTGCTTCAAACTCACTTTATGGGTGGAGAAGCATAATCCAGTAGTCGGCCGCCGGAATCTCAATTGAGCTCCGTGGTTTGAATTTTTATGCAGATAAACTAGAGAACCATATTGATCGTAGAGAGGATTAAAGAAATTGAATTTGAGATGGCTCGTACCAAGAAAATAATACATGTACTAATGGTCATTGCTATTTCTAAGTTAGCGGACATTGTATTAATGGTTCTGGATGCTTCAAAAAGTTAAGTCCATCGGCAAATATTGATAAAGGATCTGGAAGCGGTGGGCCTGATATTAAACAAGAGACCTCTTTAGATACACATCAAGAACAAAAAGACTGGTGTAATTTCTTTCAATAGAACTCTGCATCATATACATGTGGATGAGAAGCTATGCTATCAAATTCAACATAAATAAGAGATCCACAATGCTAAAGTTTTATTTCATGAAGATGCTACAGTGGATGACCTAATTGATGTTATTGAGGGCAATCATAAATACATGAAGTGCATTTATGTCTACAACAAGATAGATATTGTTGGCATTGATGATGTAGACAGATAGCCTGACAGCCAAACTCTGTTGTCCCCAGCTGCAACATGAAGCTGAACCTGGACGGATTCCATTAAAAAATATGGGAAGTTATGGTTCTTGTGAGAGTTTACACAGCGTCAAGGCCAGAAACCAGACTTCACAGTTCCAGTGGTCCTTTCTGTTGATAGAGGTGGATGTACAGTAGAAGATTTTTGTAATCACATACATCGGAGTCTTGTTAAAAATGTAGAGTATGTGCTGTTGTGGGGTACTAGTGCAAGGCACTCCCCTAGTATTGCGGCCTCACGCAAATGCTTGAGGATGAAGATGTGGTGCAGATTGTTAAGAAAAATGAGAAGGAATATGGAGGAGGTAGAGGTTGGCTCAAATCACATTCTAATGGTCCTTCTCGTATATCTGACCGTGAAAAGAAGGCTCCATTGAAGACTTGATTAAGCCACATAGTGGAGCTGCTAGTTTATATGCTGATCTGGAAGGATGCATGTGCTAGGTGCTACTATTGAAGAACGAGCTATACAATGAAAATAGGTAGAGGTTTCTTCAACTTTCTGAAGTAAAAACCTATTTATCATAAGTGGCTAGAAGATTTCAGTGTTATATTCTATATTTGATCAGCTTCAACTCTAGAGCAAGTATAATATCAGGGGACATGCATTTTTCCTCCATATAATGTTTACTGATGTTAATTTGTGAAATATTACATAAAAAAATTTTATCTTAAAAAAATCATCTTTTTTCTTAGAAATGAGTCACTGGGGAAATTCTCCACCAGTAACTCTAACGTTATAAGAAGTATTCCAGCTTTTAATCAATCACTTATTAGTGGCAACGAACACAGGTAATAGTTCCAAAATCACAAAGGAAATGAACCAAGAGTTGTACTATTCACTTGGTAGATTAAATGAATATGCTTGAGCTATTCAATGTGGAGAACATATTAGATAAGAAAAAAACACCCATTACAGAAAATGAGTCACCAAATGAAAATAAGACAGATTAGATACTACGTATACGTACCAGCTTACATTCAAAGGTAGTGAAACTAGAAAGTGTAGTGAAAAACCAGATTGCAAAGGATAACAACTACAGCAAGGTGTCTCAGTTTCAGACATTTTGATGAAGATGTCCTAAGCATTAATAACAATTCAAATATGCCTCCGCGAGAGATGGTATTGTACTAAAGGAAAGGAGCACAACAGAATAGGTAGATAAAGTAGAATATGGAGTTAAGAGAAATCCAAAACTTGTTTTCACTTCATGTTAAATGAAACTACTTTCAGAAGTAGTGGAATAAGGATTACGAGTCATGAATAATAGCTTGAACAACAACAAATATATAACAAAACAACAAAAATAGTACATATGAAAACATATGACTTTATGGTCCATGATGATCAATTCTACTGTTCCCCATAAAGATCTTGGAACACAGTAAGATGCTTTTAAAAATAGGAACTAAAACACCTACAGATGATCTAAACTCAAATCCAATTAACCAGTCAACTACAACACAACTTCTTGTCTACTCTTTAAGGATTCTAATTTCTTCAAAAGAAACATGAAGCTGATTATTCACATTCTTATCCAAATATATTGGAATGTGATTTTAATGTGGAAAGTGAATCCTAAATGCTAATACAACTAGATATTCAAGCTAAACGAAAATATAGTATCAAGCTAAATTATTTTTGCAACAAAAAGTCATTTAAAAGAAAACGCCATCTCGTTAGGTAGTGGAGCCTGATTAATTTTAGGCTTTCCTATATGTTCTCTATTTTAGGCTTTCCTATTTATTCTCTATTTTAGGTTTTCCTATTTATTCTCTATAACAAAAAATACTCTGATTTATTAATATAAATATACCACACAGCAGTGGAAGTTTACTCGCGGGGTGTTACCACGAAATATTGGGTTTTCTCTTTCTCTCTCTAGATCTCTTATCTCTTTCTCTTGAAAGTTCTTGTGTTCTTCATTCATCAAGTTTGTGTGCGTGAATTCGATCCTAACAACTGGTATCAGAGCTAAGGAGATGCAACACGATCACTGAAGATGGATAGTTCGAAGCTTGGAATCGAGAAGTTTGTTGGATCTGATTTCAGTTTCTGGAAGATGCAGATCGAAGATTATCTATACTAGAAAGATCTTCCCGAACCGTTGACCAGGGTGAAGCCGGAATCCATGACGGAGGAGAAGTGGAAACTCAAGGATCGCCAGGCTCTAGGGTTGATCCGGTTGACTTTGTCAAGAAACGTGGCGTTCAACATCGTGAAGGAGAAGACTACGTCCGATCTGTTGAAGGCACTGTCAAACATGTATGAAAAACCATCGGCGATGAACAAGGTATATTTGATGCGTAGATTGTTCAATTTACAGATGTCTGA
>NC_028646.1:53181453-53247500 GCF_001406875.1 Solanum pennellii | reverse complement strand
TTCCCGTGGATCTGAGAAACTGAAGTTTGATGAAATCCGTGATGTTGTTCTTAGCGAAAGTATTCGCAAACGATAAGTGGGAGATTCATCAGGCAGTGCTCTCAGCGTTGACCGAAGGGGGAGAAGTAAGATGAAAGGACAAAATATACATGGTTGATCAAAATCAAAGAATCGAGGACAATCCCTGAACAGATCAAACGTGACTTGGTGGAACTGTGGAGAAAAAGGGCACTTTCCGACGAACTGTACAAAGCCAAAGAAGAAACAGAAGCAGAAATTTGGAGATGACAATGATTCTGTAAATTCAGCAGAGGACATTTGGGATGCTCTAATCTTTAGTGTGAACAGCCCGGTTGAATCATGGATTTTTTATTCTGGTGCATCTTTTCATTCGTCTCTAAGAAAGGAGTTGTTCCAAAATTTCAAATCTGGAAATTTTGGAAAGGTATATCTTGCTGACACAAAGCCTTAGAGATTGAAGGAAAGGGGGATGTTTGCATAAAGACCACCTCGGGAAACCAGTGGACATTGGAGGATGTCAGATATATTCCTGGGATCAAGAAAAAACTGATCTCTATTGGTCAGTTGGATAGCACGGGATATGCAGCGGAGTTTGGGAAAGGTTCGTGGAAGATTGTTAAAGGTGCTATGGTAGTAGCTCGTGGCACCAAATCTGGAACCTTATACACCACTGCAGGGTGTATAAACATGGCCGCTGTTGCTGAAGGTGCTTCCGGTTCATGTCTGTGGCACAACAGACTTGGACACATGAGTACTAAAGGAATGAAGATGCTGGTTGCAAAAGGAGCGTTAGAGGGTCTGAAGTCTGTTGATATGGGTCTTTGCGAGAGTTGTGTTATGGGCAAACAGAAAAGATTAAGCTTCAAAAAGACTCCTAGAGAGCGAAAGAAAGTGCGGTTGGAAATGGTCCATACAGATGTTTGGGGACCATCTCCAGTATCATCACTTGGAGGATCTAGATTCTATGTTACCTTCATTGATGATTTCAGCAGGAAGGTATGGGTTTACTTCTTGAAGAATAAGTCAGAGGTGTTTGCAACTTTCAAGATGTGGAAAGCTGAAGTTGAGAATCAGACCGGTTTGAAACTCAAATGCCTAAGGTCTGACAATGAAGGAGAGTATGACAAGTCAGAGTTCAAGGCATTCTGTGCAGCTGAGGGAATCAGATTGATGAGAACAGTTCCTGGTAAGGCAAGGCAGAATGGAATTGCTGAGAGGATGAACAGAACATTGAATGAGCGTGCAAGGAGTATGAGGATACACTGTGGGCTGCCCAAAACACTTTGGGCGGATGCTGTGAGCACAGCTGCATACTTGATCAACAGGGGACCATCAGTTCCTTTAGGGTTCAAGATTCCAGAGGAGGTGTGGACAGGAAAAGAACTCAAGTACTCACACTTGAGGACTTTTGGTTGCACTGCTTATGTTCATGTTGATCCAGAAAAGAGAGACAAGCTTGATGCCAAGGCTGTGAAGTGTTACTTCATAGGCTATGGTTCTGATTTGTTTGGTTACAGGTTTTGGGATGACAAGAACAGAAAGATCCTGAGACATTGTGACGTGACATTTGATGAGTCTGTCCTGTACAAGGACAGAGAGCAGAAGGTTCTAGAGATTACAAAGCAAGTGGGAGTTGAGGTTGAGTTGGAGAAGAGTAACCCCAGAGATGTCGAAGCAGATACTCAACCAACTCCTACTGAAGAATCTGAAGTGGAGCAAGTTACACCTGAGCAGGTGTTAAGGAGATCATCCAGATCCATCAGGGCACCAGATAGGTATTCACCTTCATTACACTATCTATTGCTGACTGATGAGGGGGAACCAGAGTCTTTTGATGAGGCCCTACAGGTGGAGGATTCGATCAAGTGGGAGCAAGCCATGGATGATGAGATGAGGTCACTTGAGAAGAACGACACATGGGTGTTGACTGAGTTACCTGCAGGGAAGAGAGCTTTGCTGAACAAGTGGGTGTTCAGAATCAAGACTGAACCAGATGGCAAAAGAAGGTTCAAGGCTCGTTTAGTGGTTAAAGGATATTCACAAAGGAAAGGTATTGATTATGCTGAAATATTCTCTCCTGTTGTGAAGTTAACCTCTATTCGAATTCTGTTGAGTATTGTTGCATCGGAGAATTTGCATCTAGAGCAAATGGATGTAAAAACAGCGTTTTTACATGGAGATCTGGACAAAGAGATCTATATGCAGCAACCGGAAGGATTTGTGGTTCCAGGCAAGGAACACATGGTGTGCAAGCTCACCAGGAGCTTGTATGGACTAAAGCAAGCACCAAGGCAGTGGTACAAGAAGTTTGACTCCTTCATGACCAAGAGTGGATTCTGCAAAGCTGAAAAGGATCCTTGTTGTTACTTCAAGAAATACACTGATTCATATGTCTTTCTACTCTTGTATGTGGATGATATGTTGATTGCAGGATCTAGTATGAGGGAGATTAACAATCTGAAGACAAGGTTGTCTGCAGCGTTTGAGATGAAAGATTTGGGTCCAGCAAAGCAGATTTTGGGGATGAAGATTTCTCGGGATAGATCTGCTGGCACTTTAAATCTATCTCAGGAGTTGTACATTGAGAAGGTGCTGAGCAGATTCAGGGTTAATGATGCTAAACCCAGGACTACTCCATTGGCAAATCACTTTAAATTGTCAAAGGAGCAGTCACCCAAGACTGCCGAGGAGCGTGATCACATGGCACTTGTTCCATATGCTTCAGCAGTTGGTAGTTTGATGTATGCTATGGTCTGCACTAGACCTGATATAGCACATGCAGTGGGAGTTGTTAGCAGGTACATGGCGAACCCTGGGAAAGAGCATTGGGAAGCTGTGAAGTGGCTTCTGAGATATCTGAGAGGTACATCCAGTACTTCACTTTGTTTTGGCAAAGGCAAGGTGACTCTACAGGGTTTTGTGGATGCTGATCTTGGTGGGGATGTTGACTCGAGCAAGAGTACATCCGGGTACATTTACACCATAGGTGGAACAGCAGTGAGTTGGATGTCCAGGCTTCAGAAGTGTGTTTCTCTTTCATCTACTGAAGCTAAGTATGTGGCAATAGCTGAAACTGGGAAAGAGATGATATGGCTGGCAGGTTATCTTGAGGAATTGGGCAAGAAGCAGAGCGAGAAGATTCTTTACTCAGATATCCAGAATGCCATACAGTTGGTGAAAAATCCAGTCTAACATTTGAAGACAAAGCACATCAGAAGGCGATACCATTTCACTCGCAGGGCAGTGAAGGATGGTGATATGTGCTTGGATAAGATAGAGGGTGCAAAGAACCCGGCAGACATGTTGACGAAATGTGTTGATGTTGGGAAACTAAGGTTATGTAAAACCTCGGTTAGTCTATTGTAGTTGTTGCTACAGATGTTGCGGTGCGGTAAAGATGTTGATGATGAAGAGATTTTTTTTGAGAATGTATTTTTTGGATGGCTGAGTCAGTCTCCAAGTGGGAGAATTGATAGGTAGTGGAGCCTGATTAATTTTAGGCTTTCCTATTTATTCTTTATTTCCCTAAATATATCTCACCTCCGTGGAAGTTTACTCACGGGGTGTTACCACGAAATATTGGGTTTTCTCTTTCTCTCTCTAGATCTCTCATCTCTTTCTCTTGAAAGTTCTTGTGTTCTTTATTCATCAAGTGTGTGTGCGTGAAATCGATCCTAACAATCTCCAATAACCCAAAGTGATAGGAAGAATAAGCTAGTATATGTTGTAAATTATGAACAGAAGTAGGCATAGTATGAATATGACACAAGAAGTAGAAGTAAATCCATCAACCATTCACATTAAGAACTTATAGAACCTCTCTTCAGATCCACACATATGAAACAATATAGATGTAAATTCTAGTTGATTTTGCAAAGTGAGGCAAATTTGAAAGAGACAGATAGAATGAAAAGGGAAAACATATAGAATGAGAAGAAAATTTAATATTCCTCGACTCTTTGCTTGTAAATTACTCTATAAATCTTGCTATGTGCACCTGAAGCAAACTTGTTACCTATAAACAACTGATACAAATCAGCTGTCCATTCGTCTTGATACTCTTTAGAAACTTCCCAACTTTCAACATTATCAGACTCTAATATCATTGACCATAATTCTAAACTATCAACTCTTTCCTTATCTATTGCTTCCATATCTAGATGCCTCATTCCCAAAAATCATAAACAACATAATCTGGCTGAGGAATCATAATTAAACACAGTATCTACTTACACGCAACTTATTATATGCACAATAATTATTAAAAGATTTTCGAACCATTTTCTCAGGAGGACAGTATAACAAACCTGATGATTCTGTTATAGAGGATTGTGCAGACGTATCCGTTCCATTGCATTCACAGAGAAGTACTGGAAGACAAACCATCTACACAATATACGTACATCTCTTACGACTTCAACAACATACATAGTCACATATACACAACCCCTATATTCGGTACACAAGTTCCGTATTTGTGTATACAATAATTATAATGTCTACCACCAAACTTATCTGACAGGTGAATACAATAAAACATGGAATTTGGGCCCTCCAAGCTACACATGTCAATATTACAGCGCCATTCCATGGTATGAGGAGCGGAAAGACAAAAGCGAAAAACCCTAACAGTGGTGCGTTCATTTACAACATACATAAAGGTATGTCCGGAAGTTCTCTTTGATCTTTTCAAGGTTTAACCATGTTTACAGTAGTGCCTTCATTTACTTATATCTCTAAAGAAAAAAAAATCTCGTCTTCTCAATATTCCTAGGGTTAACTTTGACATTCAGAATTATGCCACTTTCTTCCCTTACTTTAGAATTTCGCTATAACAAACACAAAGAGATGAATTACTTATAAACACAAGACAAAAATTCAATCAATTGACTATTTTTAGTACTAGACGATTAATATAGAGGAACCTCGACTGTACGAAATTGTTACCTACGCTTGATGAAATTGGTTTTATGATTCTACTCTTCAGTTCTTCGATCGACAAATACTCGATAGATCCAAGTTCGTCAACATCAGCTCTTCATCTATTGAAGAAAATTGAGTTTTGGAGAAGAGAATAAGATCATCTCTTTAGTTTTTCAGCTAAGCTCTTTAGTTCTTCAACTTCCTCTCTTCGATCTCCAGCTTCCACCCTTCGATTTAACCTTCTGGAGAAGTAAAATTGTATGTTTTTTAGATAGGAAAGAAGGGTAAAGTATTGTGTGTTCTAATGTGTATCATATGTTCTAATTTTCACCTTGGAGATAAGACAAAGAGAAAAGTTTTTATTATTGTTTTATTAATTATTCTTTTTGGCCAATAAAAATAGGAGGGAGAGTTAAAAATGTTGGAGGGAATCTAATATTTTAGTGAAAAAATTTAGGCAACACTTCTAATTTGTTGTTTTTACAATTATAAAAATGGGACACTTTAAAAGTGTTGTCATATATGTAAATAATTGTTGTCATATATTTCATACTATGACAACGCTTATAATGTGTAGCCTATACTATTAAAGAGTATACTTTGTAAATGTTGCCAATATTATCGTTGCCAAAAGTTTAAAATTTAGGCTACATTTTAAAAGTGTTTCCAAAAATATTTTAGGTTACACTTTTCAAGCGTTACTGAGATTTAGTGTGGTCGTAGGCCTAAAATGGTGTAGTGTTTATATATATACATACACACGCACATATCATAAATATATTCACTATTTATATATATTATTCATATTAAATAACTTACAAAAGTTTGTTCGGCTCTTTCCTCAACCCACACATCCGGATTCAACTCATTTTCTTTCTTCCTTATATGAATATTCTTGAAAACCTTCGGTCAATTGTGCCTCAATTATTTTTCCAATAAATAACACTGAAATTTATAGCAATATATATGAATCACTCATTATTTACTCAATAGTTTGAATCAGAACTACCATCTCTCTTGCAATATCTCTCTTGCAATTGTTTCAACGATCTTTGCAATTCCGGTGTGCATTGAGTCATAGCCTTTTCGGCTTGTGCTGACATTGCCTTACACTTATCTATCTTCCAATAGAGACGCAACTCATAAAAAATATGAGGAAACATTCAATCTAGACGTTGAAGCCAACTAGAAAATCTAGCAGATGTCCTCCTCTCAAATGTGATCGTAATGACTAAATTGTACCTCGACATTCAAATACACACAGTCTGAAAAAAATTGAATAGTGTTAATTAGATAGATATATAAAAACAGTAAAGTATAATAAACATAACTAAAAATATATACTTTAAATTCATTAAACATCGACTAGCGTATACTGTTTAAAATCTTCCTCCAAGAGTTATAAGCATGTGTATGAAGTGTTCAAACACAGTCTTTTAGAGCTCGGGGAGCATCCTTTGAAATATGCCACGTGCAAAACACATAATAAATAATTTAGTTCATGAATAATGTATTAAAAATATAATAAATTAATAAAATAAACTAACAAATAGATAACAAAAAGAACTTATGATGATTCATCCTGCTCAATCACGACTCTACCAAGTCTGTTGATGAGTTCACAATTGAGACTCATTTAAGGATATATTTAGTAGATTTAGTTTCCTCCAATGCATATTTTATCGTGAAAATTGATGAAAAACCTTTAGTTTCAAGTATTTAGACTTGGGAAAAATGATGGACACAATTGAGCAAAAAAGAACAAGACAGTGGAAAGAATAAAAAAAAGACAGACTAAGGATCGCCTAACAAATTTGGCGAGTCTTCAAATTACCTTATTCTCGCCTTATGTTCCATTGTGCTGATGCCTGAAGGAAATGGTTAACTAGGCGTGCCGCCGAGCAATTCCACAAAGCAGTAGTACATCGCCTAAAGTTATAGAATGCGAAGATGCTGAAGGCTAAGGAAGGATGGCGAGGAGATATACCAAAGGGCAGATCACTGAGTTTATCGGTGATCGTGAATAACAGCGATGAGTGGTCCTTTGTGGCACAATTTTTTTCCAAAATAGAAATACTCATTGTTATTTTATCTTAGTATCGAACTTTACTAGACTTTTACATTTGATACTGCATTACTCAGATAATTTAAACTTTATTAATAGAGTTTTTGTGAGCCTTTGAATCGAAGCTGTGAAGACTTAAAGGTTTTCAACTCTAAGAAATTAGAAGTAGGTATTGAAGAATCCTTAATTTGGACATGTGTAGACATTTTCTACCATACCTAGCTGATGGAAACACTAGTTGGTATAGATTTCTATGTCCTTACTACGTCTAGCTAAAAGACCAATTCTTGGGGTGTGATTATGTGATATGGGTTGAATTTACTATTAGGTCTTTCTCATTGATAGTTTATTAACTGTTTAAATATGATTTCGTTAAGTAGTTGTGTCTGAATTTAATTGGATTGTATTAGCAAATATGATTTCACCTCCGTGTCTTTGGCTTGCTCGAGAGATAGGTCTTAAGCCCAAGACTACTGAATCGATAGCCAGTGGTTATTGGGCTGACGTGGGTTTAGCTCGAGAGAGTGAATCCTAAAACATTTCCCACACCTTTAGCTCGAGAGAGTGAATGGGCTAAGGAAAAGGCTGGCATAATCGCGACAAATTAGTGTTAAAGAAAACAAATCTAATTTAGGGTAAGTTTCTCCAGAGAGAATTTACCCAACTAAAGTCTAGCTTAATCACAAATTTACAACAATTTACTATTAAAAGGTTGTATCTGGTAGTTTATCTGAGCTCATATTCCTATTAAATCCCTAGAATATCAGTTCCATATTTGTATTTTTGTTTATTTTATGTTTTTTGCTTATAATTGCTTACAACCCCCCTCCCCCGAATAATTGATATTTGTGTCCCCCTTTTGACGTATTATGTTTTAAATAGTAAATGTCTTTTAGCTATGAAGAGCTTGAACGAATTTGTACTTAACCCTTAATTCTCGAAACCACTCCCTGTGAGAAAGATACCAAACCTTGGTTGGGTTATTATACTACTTATGATTATTGGCACTTAGAATTTGAAGAAGTTTCCTAACATGTCAAGTAAAAATAGCGCCGCTGTTGGGTAGTAGCGTTATTTCAATATTTTTGGTTAAGTGGATTTTTATCTTGTTGGTTATAGTTGAACTAATTAATTTTCTGATTTGTTTTGCTTGTGTATTAAAAACAAGTCGTATGAGCGTTAATGGCAGCCAAATAGGCCATCAAAAAGGCATCAGAAACCTCAACGATGTTAAAGAGCTTCATGTTGATGACCCCCATCTCATGGTAGGTATTGGTACGATTCTTTTACCACCAAGAAAAAGGAATGCACTGTTACAGATCAAGAGCTCCATGTTACAAATTTTGAAACTTAAGGGACTTTTTAGTGGATTGGCGCATGAGGATCCTTATGAACACCTTCGAAACATTGTGGATGTATGTGGACCATTCTCCTTCAAGAGCATCTCTCAAGAGTCCATCAGAGGTTATTCTTATTCTCTCTAATGCGGGAAGCATGAAAGTGGTTGCCTAAGTTGCCACGAGAATCAATCACTTTGTGGGAGGAGTTGGTTACCATATTTAATGTGTGATTTTCCCCTCCTTCGAAGATGATGACTCTTTCGTACAACATACAAACCTTTAAGCATTTGGAGGGCGATCGAATTCATGAAACTTTGTTGCGATTCAAGAAGTTAGTGCTACAATGCCCGACCCATGGCTTGACTAACAATGTATTGTGTAGTAATATTACCGGAGTCTTGACTCGGTAAAAATGGTTGTCGATCACCAACTTTCTTCGGGAGGTTTAATACAACAACCTTATGTGATAACGACATGACTATTGGATGGAATAACCAAAATCAACAGGGCCTGGTAACCCGTTAAGATCGGGTATCTCCCCTCTCATTCAAATTGGCCAAGGAGAAGATGGAGAAAGATCAAGAGAGATAAGAACAAGGTAAAATACATGACACAAGTTGAAATTTTGTGTAATTATTTCATGGGAGTTGGTGCTCGAGGTGTTATAGTTATGGGTGTCGGGTGTGGTAATTCGGATGAATCCAAATTTCATGACTTGTATAATGAAGAGGCAAACTTCTTAGACAACTAAGGTAGAGGTTAACGTTCAAACTACCCTCGGAAGGGTGGTAACCAAGGTTGGAATAGCGATAAAGGATGGAAATATCAAGATCAGGAATGGAGGGATCAAAATCCAAATTCAAATGAGTAGGGAGGGATAGGTATGTGCCTCTCTACGAACGTCAAAAGCCAAAGGATTAAGACGGTGGAAAGTCTGAACATATGCTCTCAGGTATCCTCAACAATGTTAAAGGTCAGACAAGATTTGGAAAGAAATGAAAGAAGATGCGTCGACCCTTAGCCAAATTGTCACCCCTCATTCTGCCTCGATCAAGCATTTGGAAGCTTAGATAGTCCAGATTTCGTCGCATTTTAACCCGCGGCAACAAGGGGATTGCCTAGTGACACCATGGAAAACCCCAAGAATGAGGTTTGAATGTGGACTTGCATCGTGCCATGAAATTCACTAAGGCTTTGTTTGGGAGGCAACCCAAAACACTTTTTATTGCTTTATATTTGTCTTCAAAATAATGGTGTTTTGGTTCTGCACGATGAAGTGAGTTAAGTGTTTGGAAATAAAGAGATTGGCAATCAAAAAGGTCCAGGCGGCGCATCGCCGAATATGTTTGCGATTTTTGGACTAAAGACAACGTGAAGGTACAGTGTGTAAAACTCGGTGTGCCCAAGAAATTATTGGCAAATCGCCGACCCAGTTAAAGATCTTGAGTATTCCACCCATTTGGACTCCCTAAATTAACTAGTGTTCTGTAAAACTGTCACGCCCAAAGCCTACACCCTGGATGTGGCCGGCACTCAAATACCATTGCAGACCCCAAGCGAACCCTTGGTTTGGCCATTCTTAGCTCAGTGGAAGACTTAAACATTAGATAACTAACTCAAACATAATAAGTTTAAAATATTAACTTAGCCAAAATGTCAACTTAAGTCTTAATCGTACACAACTAAAATGAATAAGACAGAAGACTAATTATATCTGCCTATGAAGCCTCTAAAGTAAATATGTATGTTGGGACTGGACCCCCAACCATCCTAACAACTGAAAATGAAAAAAAATTAATTGAATGATAAAGACATCCTCCGGAATGAAGGGAGGCTCACCAACTGACTCTAAGTTGCTCGCTGGATCAATTGTATGCCAAATGCCAATCCTAGTTACCTGGATTTGCATCATGATACAATGCAAACCTATTGACATCAGTAAATTGAATGTACGAGTATGCGAGTTGGAATGCTAAATAACACTAAAGATTGAAAAGGAGTAAGTAGGAACACTTACCTTGGCTCTATTCAACTCATGAATAACTATCTCATTTTAATATAAAGGAATAATGCTCAAGTACCCCCTCAACATATGCCCGAAATCTCAGAGACACACTTATACTATAGTGCGGTCCTATTACCCCCCTAAACTTATTTTATTAGTAATTTTCTACCCCTTTTCGACCTACGTGGCACTATCTTGTGTGCCTAACTCTGGTTAACTTTTTCCTATAAGCTAGTCCCATGTAGGCCCAAAGGGGTAGAAAATTACTTATAAAATAAGTTCCGGGGGGTAATAGGACCTAAGTGTAATATAAGTGTGTCTCTGGGATTTCTGTCATAGGTTGAGGGGGTACTTGTGCATTTTCCTTAATATAAAACAGTTTAACAACACGTGCAATATAAAGAAAAGTTGGTTCAAAACATGTTGTACACTCTGAATGTACACAAGGACATGATTGACTCTGTGGTGTATGTAAAAATACAAATAAACTAATGTATATAAATGAATAAATTTAACTATTGTGGGAGTTTCTCTAACCAACAAATATCACTTAAGAGTTATAGTGATGATACAACGATCTACCTCACGCTGCACACACATCCGATACCCAGCAAAAAGTATAAGCCCTGAACTGCCTAATGGAACGTTTAGTCTGATGTAAAAAGGGTTCATTTAAAAATGTCACATCCGGGAAGTACCCCCTAGACGTAACCAACATCGTCGTCCTCGGAGAGAACTATGACTAACCTCTTAGCATTCATTATAACATATATAGGTCAAAAAGTGAGGAAAATTAAAACTTTTCATCTACATATACTTCATGAGGTTTGCTTAGAACTCACTTACATATAATATATTCATAGCTAGTATACATAGACTACTTGTATAAGAAGATTACATAGTCTTCTACTTTTATGCCACATATAGGTAAGATGCATAATATAGTCTTAATAAGGATGCCTCATATTAAACAATCTAAATAGAATAAAAGAATATGGTCATAACCCTTACACAAATGTATAAATGCCACTTAGGACTTACAACCATATCTTGAAACAATAACAGTGAAATGATTGTCCTTAGACTATAAAAATGCAACATAGGTAGAGTGAAATAAAGTCATCATCCTCGAAACATGAGGACATAACCACACTTGGAGAAATGATCCAAGCCTTACTTGAAAAGTGGTCACAAACCCTTCAAAGAGCGAAACCTAAAATGTCAGGGAAAAGAGAGAAATAAGGGTTAGCACATCAACATGCACACACAACATAGAATCATGCTAAAAAGGAAATTTGTTCAAAACCATGCCAAGTTACTTTGAAAAGACTTATGCACAATTAAGAACACATATAGGAAAATAACTACATATTTGACAAGACAATAGTATGTTCAACACAAGACCAACATCATCAAGTACAACCAAGTCAATATGATTAATAGCATAATAGAACAATGCCCAACACAACTCCAACATCATGTTAAATCAATAAAATCATGTATGTATAAGAGTTTGTGCAAAAATGACACATACAGGACACTTACACATAATCCCCTATAAAGTCTACAAGTGCAATGACCAAGTAAAACCCCATTATTTACTCAATAAGCAAACCAAATAAAAGATCCAAGAAATGCCTAACAGAACATAACATAACATAATATTCAGAATAGTGATCATCATAGTGTACCAATAATAGACCAATAACATGTGCGTACATGAAACAACCATTATATAGTATCATCAAAACGTAAAGTCAACGCATACATTTGATTCACTTTATAAGAGCATGAGAACATAAGAACATCCATCTGAGACTTCCCTCAAGGCTAACAAGTGCAATTTATATGAGAGTCTCATACCCTTACATATACTAAGTCAAACCCCTTAAGTTTTCTTTCTTAGAGTTCACTTTATTACTTCATTTTAACTTTGATAACATCTTGCCTTAATCAACATAGACCACATGAGCTAATGTGGACTCCGGTATCGTGGAACCCTACAACGAAAGAAGGGGGACTACTTGCCAATGTAGTACCATAACATAAACATGGCATCTAGGTGGATCCACTAGCTAGTATTCCTATGGGTGCAACATATTTTAAGAACTAGTAGATGTGTTTGGGACCCTCTTGAAGATACATGCATTATAGTCTCCAAACTCATGAGTACAATAGTGAACCTACCTTCCCTATGTGTGAAGGGACACTCCTAACTACTAGTTCCATCAGTGCTAAGCAATAGTCCCTTCTGAAATGTCTTTCATCAACAATCATAACTTAGTTTAGGTCATACGAGAATAGCTCCTTGTATAGTCATAGTCATTATCTCAATAGGAATTGCATGAGAACACCTTTCATTACAACCCTCATATGTGAGATTAGCACATTAACATCATTATATCATAGTAAGGTACCTAGTTAATTCATAACCAACCTAATATCCTTACATCTTTAGCATAACCTCACAATCACATAATGGAGACATTTCAATCGTATCATCTTACCACACCTACTTAATCCAATCAAAATACATACTTCAATTGAAGTTCATCACAAAGTACAAGCCATCA
The DNA here is from genome assembly GCF_001406875.1 of Solanum pennellii. Lineage (NCBI taxonomy): Eukaryota > Viridiplantae > Streptophyta > Magnoliopsida > Solanales > Solanaceae > Solanum > Solanum pennellii. Next base: position 53,234,573 of record NC_028646.1, on the reverse strand, counting down.
TAATTCAAGTAAAGGTTTAGGATATCAAGACTTACCCAATCTCCTTCAAGAGCCATCACCATGGTCTTGCTATCAACCAAGTCAATTCAATACAATAATATGTGTAGTAACATTAATCAATGGTAATTAACAGAATAATGAAATCAATTGCAACATTACAACTCAATTCAATACTACTTCACAACTTAGGGTTAGAAATTTAGGTCAATTCATGATCAATTCCACAAAATAGGTTGATTCGTTAAGAACCAATGTAATTGAACCATAATACAACAATATCTAATCATAAAAATCAAAATAAAACATAAACAATACAATTTAGAAGATTAAATTCGTATAAGGAAGAAACCCATATGAAATCATCTTTTGAAAACCAATTTTGAAGGAACCCTTTAGGGAAAGGAATCCCAAAGGTGAAAGGATCTCATACCTTGTTATTTGTTGAAGATTGATGGAGAAAACTAATTTTCTTAATGGCCTAAATTCCTTGACCTAGCCCTTCAATGGAGTTCTTCTTTTTTGGGAGAGAAAAAGTAGAGAGAAAAAAGATCAATTGTGTTTTGGGAATTGAGAGGTGTTCCTTGACGTTTTGACTCTAAAACTTCTTAAATGACTTTTATACTCTATTATTGACCTTGAAAAAGAATTATAGACCTTAGACACTCATGTGAGGCTCTAGATTAGGTCTTGGATTTTCGGAGTGTTACATTATCCCCTTCTTAGGAAGATTCGTCGTCGATGAAATATTAAAAATCTTTCGAAGCGAAAGGATAGACTCAATACTAGCAGCCCAACCAATAACATGCAAAATCAATATTAGTTACAACTCAAATCATAACAACATAGCATTTGTAGAAAGTAACTCAAAATATCAATTATAGCACCTATGAGCTCAACATCACAAACATGAGGAATTTCCTTTTCACAACAACATGGGCTCAACATATCATTAAAGAGTAAATCATGCAAAAATTCACCCTATCATCATTCTCAATATCATTTCATAAATGCAACAAGATACCAAGTATACAATAATAAAAGAACAAGCAAAAGATCATTCTCACATGAAACTTCTTTTTAGAAAAATTTTATCATAAACTTGCACATATTTGCAAAAGAAAGTCGAATTCAATTTATTAATTATTTTCATTATTAGTAAGAATAACTAGCCTTAAGAAACAAAGAGATGAGGGTAATGGTACTTCATGTCGGCCTCGGCCTCCCATGTTGCCCCCTCGGCTCGGTGGTTCTTCCATAACACCTTTAGAGAAGCCACCTCCTTGTTCCTCAACTTCTTCATTATCAATGATTACAACCGGAACCTCCTCATAAGAGAGGTTCTCTTTTACACCTAGACCCTCAATAGGAATAATGGACTCGGGATCAGCGATGAACTTCTTAAGCATGGAGACATGGAACACCAGATGAACCAAAGTCAATTCACTAGGTAATCTCAACTCATATGTAACCTTGCAAACCCTTTGAAAGATCTCATAGGGACCCACATAACGAGGACTCAACTTCCCTTTTATGCCAAATCTCACCACTCCCTTTATGGGTTAAATTTTTAGATGCACCTTATCACCCTCTTCAAATTCTAAATCCCTTCTCTATGGTCGGAATAAGACATTTGCCGTCTATAGGAAGTTTTCAACCGGTTCCTTATCATGTGAACTTTCTCCAAAGTCTTATAAATCAATACGGGACCCAAGAGTGAAGACTCTCCACTTCAAACAAACCAATTGGAGATCTTCATCTTCTACCATACAAGGCTTTGAAAGGAGCCATTGATATAGTTTAATGGTAACTATTGTTATATGAAGAAACAACCAAAGTCAACTGTTTATCCCAATTCCCTTAAATCAATTATAGAAGCTCTAAGCATATCTTCAATGGTTTGAATAGTACGCTTCGTTGAGGATGAGAAGGGTGTTTAACTTCACCTTTGTACCTAACCCTCTTTGGAATGACCTCCAAAACATAGATGTGAATTGGTGCCCCTATCGGATATGATTGGTAACGGAATACACTCGTGACACACAATCTCAGCTATGAAGATTGTTGCATAATCCTTTGCCGAGTAAGTGGACTTGACGGGAATAAAATAAGTGAATTTGGTCAACCTATCAACAACCACCCATATTGAGTCATGTTGCTTTTGTGTCTGAGATAACTCTACTACAAAGTCCATAATAATATTTTCCCACTTCCAAGTGGGAACTTGTACTTCTTGAAGTAAACCGCTTGGATTTTGATGTTCGACTTTCACTTGTTGATAATTTGGACATTTTGCAACAAGTCCGCTATTTCCCTTCTTTAGCCTTCCCACCGAAACACTTTCCTAAGGTCATGATACATCTTTGTAGAACCCGGATAGATGGAATAACGGGAACCATGAGCTTCCTCAAGATACGGTTTCTCAAGTCATCAACATTGGGCACACATAACTTTCCTTGATACCTCAAGACACTACCCCCCCTAGGAGAATGACTCATTAAGCTTATCAAGAACTGATTCCATCAAATCCATCAATGATTGATCAAGGTGTTGCTTATACTTCACCTCAACCACGAGAGACGATTCAGAGTTATGATTGACCATAAAACCACCATTTGGAGAATCTTCCAATCTAACACCCAACTGAGCCAACCTATGAACATCTTTCACTAGGTCTTTCTTGGATCCTTTTCCATGAGACACAATACCCATGGTCATACGACTTAGAGCATCCGCAACCACATTAGCTTTGTCAGGGTGGTAGAGAACACTCATATCGTAATCTTTTAACAATTCCAACCATCTTTGTCGAAGATTTAACTCTTTTTGAGTAAACACATATTGAACACTCTTTTGGTCGGTATACACATCAACATAGACACCATACAAATAATTCCTCCATATTTTCAAGGCAAATACCACCGCTGTTAACTCAAGATCATGAGTTGGATCATTCTTCTCATGCACCTTAAGTTTCCTAGAAGCATATACTAGTAATTTTACATGTTGCACAATAACAAACTCTAAGCCCACTCGGGATGCATCACAATATACAACGAAGCCCTTGGTAGCCTCCACCAATGTCAGCACTGGAGTGGAGGTAAGCCGCTCTTTCAAGACATGGAAGCTTCTTTCACATGCCTCCGACCACTCAAATTTCACACTCTTTTGAGTCAAGGTTATCAAGGGAGATACACTAGATGCAAAACCATCCACGAATCTCCTATAATATCCCTCTAGACCAAAAAAGCTTGTAATGTCGTTAGAGTCAATAGTCTAGGCCAATTTTTGACTGTCTCGATTTTTCCTTGGTTTGACCTCAACTCCTCACTAGAGATGATATGAACATGATATGCCACAAACCATAACCAGAACTCACATTTACTATAATTGGCAAGTAGTTAGTGTTCTTTAAGAACATGCAACACCACTCTTAAATGGTCCATGTGTTCATCCTCATTTTTCAAATATACCAAGATGTCGTCCATGAAGACAATGACAAAGGAATCTAAGTATCTTTAAAACACCCTATTCATGAGGTCCATAGATGCCGCCGGGGCATTAGTGAGACCAAAGGACATTACTAGAAACTCATAGTCATCATACCTAATCTGAAATTCTTTTTTTTTGGATATATATACACCCTCACCCTAGGTTGGTCATACTCCAATATAAAGTCACTCTTAGAAAAGTAGCTTGCCCTTTGGAGTGTATCAAACAAGTCGTCAATCTGAGAGAGAGGATATTTGTTCTTAATAGTGACTTTATTGAGTTGGTTATAATCAATGCACATTCTCAGGGACTCACCTTCTTCTTGACAAATAATACTGGTGCACCCCATTGGATAAATACTAGGTCTTATAAAGCTTTATCTAGCAATTATTTAAATTGAGGCTTCAACTCTTTCAATTCGGCCGGAGCCATTCCATAAAGAGGAATTGAAATGGGGTTCATATCCGATAGCAAGTCAATACGAAAATCAATTTCCCGTTCAGGAGGAATTCCGGGAAGATCATTAGGAAAGACCTATGGAAATTCCCTCACTATGGGGAGTAACTCAATGGGAGGATTTTCGGAGTCCAAATATTTGACCCCTACAATATGGTATAAGGACCCTTTGGAGATCATCTTACAAGCCTTTAGACAAGAAATGATACTTCCTCTAGGAATAGAATAATCCCCCTTCCACTCTAAGACGTGTTCATTTGGAAAATGGAACTTAACAAATCTTGTTCTACAATAATGGAAGCAAAACAATCATGCAACCAATCCATTCCCAAAATGACATCAAAATCGACCATATCATGTTCTACTAATTCAACATGAATAACTCTATTGGGTAACTTTATGGGACAATTTCTATATACCTTCTTTGTAACCACCAACTTACCTACCTGGGTAGTTACCATGAAAGGTTCATTTAGAATATCGGGCAAAATATCAAACTTCCTAGATACCAAGGGAGTAACAAAAGATAATGTAGCACCCGGATCAAGTAAAGCATAAACATCAATAGAGAAGACTTTTAACATACCGGTCACCACATCGGGAGAACTCTCTTGTTAACCCCAAAGCGAAGAGCATAAAAGCGATTCTTCTTTAGAGCCTCCACATTAGAACCACTAGCTTGATCTTGCCAACTTCCTTTGTCTTTCCCATTCAAATTAGGGAAACAATTACCATAATGTTTCTTGCCACACTTTCCACGAGTTGTCTTCTGGCTTGGTGAACTAGTATCGCTTCCCTTTTGAGACTTAGGGTTAGACACCCTATCATCACGAGCCTTGGGAAATTTGGAAGGAACTTGATTAGAAAACCTCTTCTTGAATCTGGGCTTGTCTTGAATTTCCAACCTCCCCTTTGAAGCTCCACCATCATAAGACTTGACCCTCTCCGCCTCTCTTCTTTCTCTTTAACCTAGTTTCTTCCTCTTTTTGAGCATGATCCATGAGATGAGAGTTATTCATATTATCATGAATCATAGTCGAACGAAATTCTTAAACCAAGTCTTTAGACACCCCCTTGAGAATATGATTCATATTATCCCTTGGGTTTGACACCAAGGATGGAGCATACTTGGACAAATTAGTAAATTTAAAGGAGTAGTCAAGTACACTTATACCTCTTTGGCGAAGGATGATGAATTCTTCCACCTCAGATTCCCTCATATCTCTAAGAAAGAACCTATCAAGGAAATCCCTCTTAAAGATCCACCAAGTCACTGACCCCTCTCAGTGCCCTATTATCTCTACATTGTGTGTACCAAGTTTGGGCCATATCTTTGAGTTGATAGGCTGCCAACTCGGCCTTCTCAATTGAGGTCACACCAATAGAATAGAGAATCTTATAGACCTCATCAAGGAAATCTTAAGGGTCTTCATCTGCTTTTGAACTGAAGAACATGGGTGAATTCATTCTAGTAAAGTCTCTCAAAGGAGACACCATAGTGTTAGCATGTTGAGGCACTCGAGGTCCAACCTCCCTATTCACTTTAGCGGTCATGGATTTGACTTGAGAAGTGACGCAATTAGCTTTTGAAGTCATGGCTTGGGCCAAATTTATTAAATCCTCCCTTATCTCTCCATCGGTCATCGGTGGAGGAACAATAGGAACTTGATCACTCATAGCAAGTTCTTCATGTGGAGGGACTTTATTGTCTTGCAAATGAGCTTTGTTGTCATGAGCCCACGCATTAGCAATCTCTTCCTCGGACCTTTAAGTCGATGCCTTCGAGTATTCATACCTATGACCACAATAAAAGGTATAGGTTACAACACATAATATAAGACTCTAGAGGCACGACACAGGGGTACAAGACGATGAGGATTTCCTAAGCATTACATAATCTCTCGTTCATAAGTGTGGCGCACTTCAAAAGTATGAATAAGAATCTACATAGACGTGGTTTAATGATACATCGACTCTAAAGATATTCAACCTCATGCTTTGATACAAAGTTTGTCATATCCGGGAAGTACCCCTTAGACGTAATCGGCGTCGTCGTCCTCGGAGAGAACTAAGACTAGCCTCTTAGCATTCGTCATAACATTCTTAGGTTAAAAAGTGCGGAAAATTAAAACTTTTCACCAACATCTTCTTCATAAGGTTTACTTATGTCTCTCGCTTACACATAATATATTCATAGCGAGTACACACAAACTCCTAGTATAAGAATATTACATAGAATTCTACTTTTACGCCAGATATAGGTTATATGCATAATATAGTCTTAATAAAGATGTCTCATATTAAACCATCTAACGGAAAAGAACAATATAGGCATAGCCCTTACACAAATTTATAAATGTAACTTAGGGCCAGCCATATATTTAAACAATAAGAGTGAAATGATCGTCTTTAGACTATGACAATGTAACATAGGTAGAGTGAGAGAAAGGCATCATCCACAGAACTTGAGGACTTTCTCACACTTAAAGAAATTATCCAAGCCTTCCTTGAAAAGTGGTCAAGAATCCTTCAACGAATGGAACCTAAAATGTTGGGGAAAATGGAGAAAAAATGGTTAACACATGACTTGTACTAAGATTGGAAACATATGCATGCACAACATAGAAATCATGATAAAAAGGACATTTGTTCAAAACCATGCCAAGTTTCTTTAAAAAACCTTATGCACAATAAAGAACACATATAGGAAAATAACTACATATTTTCTAAGACAGTAGCATGTTCAACACAAGAACAACATGATCATGTATAACTAAGTCAATATGATTAATAACATAATATAAACATAGCCAACAAAACTCCAACATCAAGTTAAATCAACAAAACATATACAAGAGTTTATGCCATAATAACACATATAAGACCCTTTCTCATAATCCCCCATCAAGTGTAAAAGTGCAATAACCAAGTAAAGACCCATAGTCTTACTCAATCAGGCAAACAAAATAAAAGATCACAAGCAATGCTTAACATCACATAACATAGCATTAGGAGTAGTCATCATCATAGTTTACCAATAATAGACCAATAGCATGTGCATACATGAAACCAACATCCTATAGTATCATCAACACATAAAGTTATCACATACATTTCACTCAGTTTATAAAAGCATGAGAACATAAGAACATCCTTCTAAGACTTCCCTCAAGACTAACAAGTGCAATGTACACGTAGAGTCACATACCCCTACCTAGACTAAATCAAACCCCTTAAGTTATCCTAATTAGAGTTCACTTTATTACTTCATTTTAGCATCAGGAATATCTTTCCTTAACCGACATAGACTACATGAGCTAATGTGAAATCCGGTGTTGTGGAACTCTACACCAGAAGAAGGTTGACTACTTGTCAAGGTAGTAAAAAAATATAAACGTAGAATTTAGGTGGATCCACTAGCTAGTATTCCTATAGGGGCAACATAGTTCAAGAACTAGGAGATGTGTTTGGGACCCTATTTATGATACATGCATTATAGTCTCCAATATCATGAGTACAATAACGAACCTACCCTTTCTATATGGGAAGGGACACTATTTACTACTAGTTCAGTCGGCGCTAAGCTAGAGTCCCTTTTGAAATGTCTTTTTTAACAATCATAACTTAGTTTAGGTCATATGAGAATAGTTCCTTGTACAGTCATAGTCATTATCTTAATCGGAATTGCATAAGAACACCTTTAGTTACAACCCTCATATGTGAGATTAGCACATTAACATCATCGTATCTATCACATCCGCGTTTACCTCCTAGACGTTACCGGTGTCGTCATCCTCTTGGAGGACTAAGACTAGCCTCTTAGTCTTCCATCATTACATTCATAGGTCAAAAAAATAGAAAAATTAAAACTTTTCATAACATCTACTTTGAAGGTTTACATAGACGTCTACATACACATAATATATTCATATCGAATATATATAGACCCTTTGTATGAAAACATTACTTAGTCTTCTACTTTTATTGCACATACTTATATACAGAAGATAGAACATCGTCTTAAAGGTTGTCTCATCTCATACCATCAAAACAATCATAGAAAATTTGGGCATAGCCCTATATCAATGTAAAGAAGCAACATATAGGTTTATACAAATCGTACTCAAATTAAAATAGAGTGAACATAAGAGTCTTAGAGACAAAGAAACTCCATAACAAGGCCAATTGCATCACTATTACACAATTCAATACTAGATCATGGCTTAAGGCAAGATCCTTAGGTCAATTTCACAATATACTTCATAACCTAAATAAACATCTCAAGAACTAGCATAATAGGCCAATGATTCATCTCAATATATCCCTAATAAATATAATAACATCATAGGGTAGTAATTCGATCAATAACCAAGACAATTGAATGGACGTTATACAGTTCATATCAAGATCACAACCTAGGGTTATGGGTTGAGAGTCATATTCTACAATTTAGACCAAACCAGAAACACTTATCATAATCAAGTTAAATTACATGATAATATATTCATCATATCCTAAATAAATCATAAGCAACTCAGTTCATAACATAAATTTCGAGATTAGATTAAACCCACTTCAAAACTCAGCTTTTAGAAATACTTTGAAGGAGCCCTTCGAGGAAATAAATATCAAAGGTAAATTAGATCCTATACCTTAAGGTTTGATGAAGATTTGATGGTTAAATCTCCCCTTTACAGACCCCTAAATATCCCCCTAGTTGAACAGAGAGAAAGAAGAGAGAAATAAAAGGATTTGTTTTGTGAGTTGTGTTAAGTCTAATGGGTTAAGGCCTTTATATGGAGGGGTAAATTAAATTAATTATACTCCCTTAAACCCTAACTGATAAACTTACCCCCTATCTAATTTAATGATTCAAACTTAAAACGTGCAGGAAAATTGTAGGCCCATCGATTAGACCACGATCGACGGATCCTTGGTCCATCGACGGTCAGGCCTCTCTCCGTGCTGCACAACCATAGTTTCAGTCAGAGACTTGTGTAGGAAAGGGCTCCTGAATTTTGGCTAAGTGTTCATTGACTTTTTGCATCGACGCCTTGTCGATCCATACATGAGCTATCCTTTGCATCTCATGGTTGCACACTGCCTAGGCAATGTTGCCTCCTACGTTCTAGGGTACTCCTCAAGGGCCCTTGGTTGGACCTTGGGGAGTCGTACCCAGACAAATTTTCCATGAATCAACTTTAATTCATATTATACACCCGTCCACCATATTTTATGCATTTGTGACTCCTAAAAGCTAGTCAAATAGGTAAGGCACGCACGCACCTCCTTGAACTAACTTTTCGAACCTGATGGACATTCATGGACGTTTTGGTTTCTAATTATTTCTAAATGGCCTACATTCATTAAAATGGTACTCAAAAGAGTGTCTAGACCTCAAGACACCTATGCTAGGCTTTAAGACACATTTTGGATTTTCGAAGTGTTACATTATCCCCCCCTTTAGGAACATTCATCCCCGAATGACACTAAAATGCTTTTGAAGGTAGGAATAGACTCAAGACTAGAAGCCCAACCAATAAACTATATAAAACAACATGAATTATACCATTTCTACAAGGAAATCTTTCAAAACTTCAATTACCACAAATAAGGCTCAAACATTTCATCATGAGGCATTTTTTTCTCACAACATACATGGGCTCAACATACTTTATATGAGTCAATCAGAACAAATTTTAACTTATCAACATACTACATATGATTTCATAAGGACTCATCATATTAAAATGCAATACATAACTCAAACAAGTCAAGAAGCAAAATTTCAAGTTTAAGTGCACCCGTCATTGAAAGGCAAAATAAAAAATGCATATTTTTGAAAAACATCACCAAAAATCAATAAACTTCAATTTCTAGTCATATTTATACTATTAAGAAGAATTACTAACCATAATTATCAAAAATATTAGGGTAACGGGACTCCATGTCGGCTTCGGCCTCCCATGTTGCACCCTCAACTAGGTGATTTTTTCATAACACTTTTACGGAAACCACCTCTTTGTTCCTCAACCTCTTCACTTGCCTAGCAAGGATTTTAACCTTGACCTCCTCATAGGAGAGATTATCCTTGACACCACGACCCTCAATAGGAAGAATAGACTCGGGATGACCAATACACTTCTTTAACATCGAAACATGGAAAATCGGATAAACCGAACCCAATTCACAAGGGAATTTAAATTCATAGGCAACCTTACCAACCCTTTGCAAAATTTCATAGGGACACACATAACGAGAACTCATCTTCCCTTTCCTGCCAAATCTAACCACACCCTTCAGAGGTGAAAGTTTTAAATACACCTTAACACCTTCTTCAAACTCCAAATTCCTTCTCCTATGATCGACATAAGACTTTTGCCGACAATAGGCCGTTTGCAACCGTTTCCTTATGATATGAACTTTGTCCAAAGTCATATAAATAAAATCGGGACAAAGAAGGGAAGGCTCACCCATTTCAAACCATCCTATAGGAGACCTATACCTCCTACCATACAAGGCTTCATAGGAAACCATAGACATGGATGAATTAATGTTATTATTATAAGCAAACTCCACCAAAGGTAAATGCTTATGCCAATTTCTTTTGAAATCAATAATACAAGCCCTAAGCGTATCCAAGGGTTTGAATAGTGTATTCCTCTTGACCATTATTTTGGGGATGAAAAGCGGTACTCAACTTCACCTTAGTACCCAAACCTTCTTGGAATGACCTCCAAAACCTAGATGTGAATTGTGCACCCCGATCAGATATGATGGATAATGGAATACCATGGCGACACATAATCTCATCTATGAAGATCTTTGCATAATCTTTTTCCGAATATGTAGACTTGGATAAAATGAGCAGACTTGGTCAACCTATCCACAACCACCCATATAGAGTCATATTGTTTTTGAGTTTGAGGCAAACCCACTACAAAACCATATTGATGTCTTCCCATTTCCATGTAGGAACTTTGATTTCTTGTAGTAAGACACAAAACTTTTGATGTTCGCATTTTACTTGTTGGCAATTTGGACACTTAGCAACAAACTCTTCTATGTCGTTCTTCAAACCTTCCCACCAAAATATTTCCCTAAAGTCATGGTCCATTTTTGTTGAACCCGGATGAATGGAGTAGCGGGACCCATGCTCAAGGATCCGGTCCCTCAACCCATCTACATTGGGAACACACAATCTCCCTTGGTACCTCAACACACCATTCCCCCAAAGTAGAATGACTCATTTAACTTACCTAGAACCGATTCTTTCAACTCCATCAATAGTTGATCAAGGTGTTTTTTGGATTTCAAATCAACCACTAATGATGATACGAGGTTTTGATGGACCATGAAACCACCATTTGGAGAATCTTCTAATATCACACCCAACCTAGCCAACCTATGAACATCTTTGACATGGTCTTTATTTGCTTCATCTATGTGTGACACACTACCCATAGTCATACGACTTAGCTCCACCGCAACCACATTGGCTTTGCCGAGGTGATAGACGACACTCATATCATAATCTTTCTACAATTATAACCCCCTTATTTGTCGGAGATTCAAGTCCTTTTTTGTAAACACATATTGGAGATTCTTATGGTCAGTAAAGACATCAACATGAACACCATACAAGTAATGCCTCCATATTTTCAAGGCAAACACCACGGCCGCTAAATCAAGGTCATGAGTTGGATAGTTTCTCTCATGAACCTTAAGTTTCCTAGAAGCATAGGATATCATCTTTCCGTGTTGAATAAGCACACACCCTAAACCCACAAGGGATGCATCACAATACACAACAAGCCCCTTTGTACCCTCTGGTAAAGTCAACATCGTAACAGAAGTAAGCATATCTTTCAACATTTGGAATCTTTTTTTACATTCCTCCGACCACTCAAATTTCTTACACTTAGTCAAGGGAGATGCAATGGACGCAAAACCCTCCTCTAACCTCCAGTAATAACCCGCTAAACCCAACAAACTCCTAATATCGGTTGGAGTCAATGGTCTAGGCCATTTCTTCACTGCCTCTGTTTTCTTTGGATCAACCTCAACTCCCTCAGTAGAGATGATATGACAAAGAAACGTCACCGCCTCAACCAAAACTCACATTTGATATACTTGGCAAACAATTTATGTTCGCAACACCACCCTCAAATGGTTCATGTTATCACCCTTATTTTTCTAATAACCAAGATGTCATCAATGAAGACAATGACAAATGCGTCTAGGTGATTTTGAAACACCCTATTCATTAGGTCCATAAACGCCGCCAGAGAATTATTGAGACCAAAGGACATTACCAATATCTCATAATGACCATATCAAGTCCAAAATGCCATTTATCCTACATCTCACTCTTAAGTTTGTGATACCGTAACCTCAAGTCAATTAATGAAAAGCTGCTCTCCCCTTGAAGTCGAACAAACAAGTCGTCAACCCGAGGGAGAGGATACTTATTCTTAATAGTGACTTTTTTGAGTATGTGGTAATCAATACACATTCTTAAGGACCCATCCTTCTTATTCACGAAGAAGATCGGTATGGAAAAATACTAGGCCTTATAAAGCCCTTGTCAAGTAAATCATTGAGTTAAGCCTTCAACTCCTTCAATTTGTTTGGATCCATCTGATAAGGAGGAATTGAAATGGGATTTGTATCCGGTAGCAAATCGATACCAAAATCAATTTCCCATTCAGGAGGAATACCAGGAAGATCATTTGCAAATACCTTCGGAAATTCTCTCACTACGGGGACCGACTCAATGGAAGGAATTTTGGAGTCTAGATCGTGGACTATTACTATGTTATATAGACAACCCTTTGATATCATTTTTCATGCTATTAGACAAAAGATGATACGACCTCTAGGAATAGAATTCCCCCCTTCCACTCAACAACGGGTTCATTTGGGAAATTAAACCTCACCACCCTCGTTCTACAATCAATAGTGGCAAAGCAAGAATGCAACCAATCCATACCCAATATAATGTCAAAATCAAGCATATCAAGTTCTACTACTTAAACATAAGAAACTCTATTGGTCAATGTTATAGGACAATTTCTATACACCCTTTTTGCAACAACCGACTCACCCACCGGAGTAGACACTATAAAAGGTTCATGCAAAATATCGAGCAAAATATCAAACCTTTTGGCTATTAGATGTGTAACAAATGATACGGTAGCACCGGGATCAAGTAAAGCGTATACATCAATAGAAAATACTTTCAACATACCGGTCACCACGTTGAGAGAAGTCTCTTGCTCACCCCTAGAGTAGAGAACATAGAAGGGGTTCTTCTTAGAAGCATCACTAGAACCACTTGCTTTAGCTTGACCACCATTCTCTTGACCCTTCAATTATGGAAAATCCCTCACCTTGTGACCAATCTTTCCACAACTAAAGAAATTTCCCGTTCCAACCATGCATTCACCAAAGTGAGCTTTTCTACACTTGGCACATGTACACTTCTCATTTGGTGAGTTCCCACTCCTTCCCTTTTGGGTTCTAGGATTAGGCACCTTATCATCACGAGCCTTAGGGAATATGGATGGAACTTGATTAGAGAATTGTTTCTTGAATATAGGATTTTCTTTGATTTCAAGCCTATTCTTTATAGAACCACCATCAAAATATTTGCCCTCTTAGCATCTCTATTCTTTCTCTTAGCCCTTTACTCATCCACTTGCCTAGCATGCACCATCAGACGGGAAATGTTCATGTTGGCATTTAGCATAGCCGAATGACACTCCTCTTGAAAATCATCCGACACCCCCGACAAAAAGCGGCTCATTTAATCTCTTGGATCGGAAACCAAAGAAGGATCATATTTTGAAAATTTAGTAAATTTCAAGGAGTAATCAACCACACTCATAACTCTTTTACGAAGGTTGATGAACTCCACCACTTTGGCATCCCTCATCTCCCTAGTAAAGAACCGATCAAGAAACGAACTTTTGAAGATATCCAAAGTCACTGGTCTACCCCTTAGAGGCCCATTGTCCCTCTATTTAACATACCAAGTTTGAGCCACATTATTGAGTTGATATATGGATAACTTGACCTTATCACTAGTAGACAACCCCATTGCAAAGAGTATCTTATAGACTTCATCAATGAACTCTTGGGGGTCCTCATCAACCTTGCACCCATAGAAAGTAGGAGGATTCACTGAGCGAAATCCTTTAGACGGGAAGCCATAGTAGCAACTTGGTGATGGCTCGGGGTACAACCTCCCAATTAGCTTTGGCCATCATGGCTAGGGCTTGAGCGGTGGCGGCTTGTGCTTGCATAGTAATTCCTTGGTCCATTTGGAAGAGAGCGGCCTTGATATTCTCATCCGTAAAAGGAGGAGGATTTACAGGGGATTGGTCATCATTCACACCTTCCTCAAGAGGAGGAACTTGATCACCACGGGTGGGGCTCTCGCATTGGCAATCTCTTCTTCAAGTCTCCATGCCGCATTCCTTCGAGTATTCATTGGCAATAATCACAATGAAAGGATTAGATGCAAAAGCACACAATAGGTATATTGATGTTAGATTCCAAGAAAGTAAGAGTTTCCTAAGCATCGCATAGATTCCTATTCAAAAGTGTGGTGCGCTTTACAATTATGAATACAAACCTACATAGACGTGGTTGAGAGAGAGACACAGACTCAAAGATATTGTACCTCATGCGCTGATACCAAGTTTGTCATATCCTGGTTTACCCCTAGACGTAACTAGCATCGTCTTCCTCTTGGAGGACTAAGACGAGCCTCCTAGCCTTACATCATTACATCCATATGTCGAAATGGAAAAATTAAAACTTTTCATTACATCTACTTGGAGGTTTATATAGACCTCTACATACACATAATATATTCATATCGAGTATACATAGACCCTTCCAATAAGAAGATTACATAGTCTTCTACTCTTATTGCACATACTTATATATAGAACATAGTATTTAAGATTGTCTAATCTCATACCATCTCAACTAACATAGATAATTTGGACATATCCCCCTACATCAATGTAAAGAAGCCACATATAGGCTTATACAAATCGTACACAATTGAAAATAGAGTGAACATTAGAGTCTTAGAAACAAAGCAACTCCATAAGCTAGATATTGGTATTGCCCTCGAAATGTGAGGACTTACCCACTTGGATGGTTGAGAAATATCCAAGTCTTCTTCATGTTATCTCGAATACGCCTTCAACGTCCAGAACCTAAAATGTTTGGGGAAAAGGAAGAAAATGGGGTTAGTATGCCTTTTGTACTAAGTATGAGATCATATGCACATACAAGGTCAAAACATGCTAAGGAAGGACATTTAGCTAAACCATGTTATTTTACCCTTTAAAAAGCCTTATGCATAGTCAAACAAGCCATACAAATCCACAATACATACTAATTAAAAGTAAATCAAGTAATATGCACATCATACTTGAACCCATAATCTACTACAACTCTATCATCAAGGAATAACTTAACAAGAATGAATAAGATTTAACCATATCATAATAAGCCCGACAACAACCCATGAATCCTCATAAAGTCAATAAGTTCAATGACCAAGAAAAGCCCCATAACCTTAATCAAGTAGCTCTAATAAGAAACCATAACCAATGTCCAACTTTACATAATATAACCTTGAAGGATACATAACATCATACTTTAATAATATAATCCAAATACATGTTCATAAGGATATTCATCATCATATAATACCATTTAATCATCATCAAATAATACCATTTACATTGTAGCATAGACATATTATCATCATATACATACATAATATAAACTTCCTAAAGCTTCCATCAAGGCCAACTAGTGCAAGGCATAAGTAGACTCCCATAACCCTACCTAAGCTAAGTCAAACCTCTCAAGTCACCCTAGTTAGTTTATACTTCATTGCTCCATTTTAGTTTAGGGAACACTTGCCTTAACCGACATAGACCAAAAGAGCTTAGTGTAGAATCTGTTGTTGTAAAACCTTACACCGATAGAAGGTTGTCTACGACCAAATTAAAAGAAAACATAAACGTAGTTTTCTAGGCAGATCCACTAGCTAGTCTTCCTTTCGGGAAACATAGTTCAAAAACTAAGAGATAGGTCCTCCTCTCATGGGAATTTATTGGATGAGTATTCCTCTTTGGTAAGTCAACACCACATGTATAACTATAGGGTGAATCTTCCTCTTTGGGAAGTAATCACCTCCCATTGTCAAGTTCACTCGGTGCTAAGCTAAGTCCCTTTATTGAAATGTCTTTAAGTCTTTATTAATAATCATAACTTCGTTTAGGATAGGATCTAGCACTTGTATAATTTTCATCATCATAGCTCAATAATAATTGTATGATTATAATCCTTTCATTACAATTTATATATGTGAGGTTAACACATTTCATACCACTTTCATAATAAGGCACATTGTTAAGCATCACCATCATTATAACATTTACATCATAATCAACCTCACAACCATAGTCAAGACATTTCAATTCAACATCATACCACCCTATCAATCCTAAATAAGGCATACTCCAACACAAAATCATTACTTTATCACAATTAACCACAAGTTGAAGTAAAGAATAGGGATTACAAGACTTACCAAGTCTCCCACATAGTTCATCATAAAGGTCTTACCATCAACCCATAACTCAAACCAATTAGGGGAATAACATTATCAAACAATGATATCCAATAGAATAACAATTCAATTGCATCACTATAACACAATTCTACACTAGATCATAGCTTAAGACAAGATACATAGGTCAAGTTCATAATATACTTCATAACCTAAATCAACATCTCAAGAAGTAGAATAATAAGCCTATGATTCAGATAAATCTATCCCTAATCAATACAATAACATCATAGGGTAGTAATGCAATCAATAACAAAGACAATTGAATCGACATTATATAATTCATATCAAGATCAAAACCTAGGGTTAAGGGTTGAGGGTCATATTATACAATTTATACCAAACCATCAAGAATAATAATAATCAAGTTAAATAAAATTTTAATCTATTCATAATATCCTAAATAAATCATAAAAAACATAGTTCATAACATAAATTTTGAGATTAGATGAAACCCACTTCAAAACTCAGCTTTTAGAAATAATTTGAAGGATTCCTTTGAGGAAAGAAGTCTCAAAGGTAAATTAGCTCCCATACCTTAACGTTTGATGAATATTTGATGGTGAAATCGCCCAGTTACAGCCCCCAAAATATCCCCCTAGTTTGTCTTCAATGGTGTCTTCCCATAGAGAGAGAAAGAAGAGAGAAGGAATAGGATTTATTTTGTGAGTTGTGTTAAGTCTAATGGGGTTGGGGACTTTAAATGGGGGGGGGGGGTAAATTAACTTAATTAGACTCCCTTAAACCCCTAAATAATCACCTAAACCCCCAAATAATTAAATGAGTCTAACATGCACCGTGCAGGAAAATTGCAGGCCTATCAACGAGACCACGATCGACGGATCCTTGGTCCATCGACGGCCAGGCCTCCCTTCGTGCTGCACAACCGTAGTTTCGGTCAGAGACTTGTGCAATCGAGGTCTCCAACTTTTTTCTAAGTGTTGGTCGACAGTTTCCATCGACAGCCCATCGATTCAAACATGGGTCGTCCTTTGCATCTCATGGTTGCACACTGCGGAGAAAGTGTTGCCTCCTACGTGCTACGGTCCTCCTCAAGGGCCCTTGCTTGGTCCTTGGGAATTCGTACCTGGACATTTTGACCATTAATCGAATTTAATACATGTTATACACACTTACACCATATTTCATGCAAATCTGACTCCTAAAAGCTAGATAAATAGGCTTAGGAACGCTCGTACCTCCTTGAACTAACTTTTCAAACGTCATCGACGTTCTTGAAGGTTTTGGTTTCTAAGCTTCTTAAATGACCTAGATTTATTAATATGGTTCTCAAAACAGTGTATATACATCAAGACACCTATTATAGGCCTTAAGACATGTCTTGGACTTTCGAAGTGTTACAGTATCATAGTAAGGCACATAGGTACTTCATAACCAACTTTATATCCTTACATCTTAAGCATAATAGCACAATCTCATAATCAAGAAATTTCAATATCATGATAATACCACACGTAATTAATCCAATTACTAGGTATACTTCAATTGAACTTCATCACCAAGTACAAGTCATCATAATTAAAGTAAAGGTTTAGGATATCAAGACTTACCCGATCTCCTTCAAGAGCCATCATCATGGTCTTACCATTATCAACCAAGTCAAGTAAATACAATAATAGGTATATTAATATCAATCAATGGTAATTAACACAATAATAAAATCAATTGCATCACTACAACTCAATTCAATACTAGTTCATAGCCTAGGGTTAGGGAATTTGGGTCAATTCATGATATATTCCACAAACTACGTTAATTCATTAAGAACCAATGTAATTGAACTATAATGCAACATAATATAATAATAATAATCAAAATAAACAATAAACAATACAATTTAGATGATCAAATTTTTATTAGGAAGAAACCCATATCAAATCATCTTTTGAAAATCAATTTTGAAGGAACCTATTGGGGAAAGGAAATCCCAAAGGTGAAAGGATCTAATACCTTGTTATTTGTTGAATATTGATGGATAAAAATAATCTTCCTGCTTCCCTAAATTCCTAAACCTAGACCTATAGTGGAGTTATTCTATTTGGGATAGAGAAAGTAGAGAGGAGGAAGATGAATTGTGTTTTGGGAAATGAGAGGTGATAAGTAGTGTTTAGACTTAGGGTAGATTATATAGTTAATAAATCTAACCTAATTAACCAACCCATATATAAAAATTAACCCCCTAACAAACTAACTTAATTAAACGATCCAACTAAAACTCACTAGCAAAATTACAGAACTGACCTACGAAACCCCGAGCTACGGATCGTAGTTCAATCGACGGTGCCTTAGACCAACCATCCTGCACAACCATCTTTTTGATAAGATATTGACCAAAATAGATTTTTGGTAAAATTTATAACTGACCATCGATGCAGGAAACCGATGCCCCGTCGATTAGACCATGCCTTGTCGCCTACAAGTCGTAGGTAGACACTACCTCAAGGCATCTTCTTGACAAAAATGGAAGGGTCCTTCTCAAGGACAATTTGTGTGGTCCTTAGGGAGTAGTACCCAGAATTTTATACCTTAAACAAACTTTAATACATGTTATACACCTTACCACCAAATCTCATCAAATTTCATCTCGTAAAATCTTGTCAAATAGGCTAAGGCACACTAGCATCTTTTGCACTCGTCTCCGAACGTCATGGACTTTCCTTGATGTTTTTACTCTAAAATCTCTTAAATGAATTTTATACTCTATTATTGATCTTAAAAAAGTGTTATATACCTTATGCACTCATGTGAGGCTCTAGACTAGGTCTTGGATTGTCGGAATGTTACAAAAAAGTATGACCCTTTTCTACCCAAGGTGGCTACATGGTTTTACGGAGATATGAGTTATTTGAACTCATGTTCATTCCCAATTCTACGCTTAATACTACTCCCAAAATATAATGGCTCGTATATTTTTAAAACATACTTCTCTTTTGGTTTGAGATTAGTGCTCAAAACATAGATCAAAGGCTATTGTGGAAACCTTAGCTTCCCTTCTTGCTTCATTTTATAAAGCTATTACTCCTTTCTAAAAACTAGCCCGAAGTCTCTTCGGAAATCAAAGTTCCCTTAGTTGTTAAATGCAATAACATTTTAAAATCTATTTGGGGACTCTTAATCCACATATACTTTTGAAGAAAAGAACTTCAACATTACTCTTTACTCTTTCCTCCTTACTCTATATATAACTTGAAGCTTGAGTCTTGAACCAAAGTTAAAACGTTGTTCAAGACCCTAGAGAACTCTTAAGAACTTTGCTTTCACTTACTTCTTAATTTGTAGACTTAACTGTTAGCTTCTTTGACTCTGATCTTAACTTTCCTTGATTTAAATTATGGATTCAAGGTTCGTGATCTTATGTTTATGAATAATTTCATGATGTTTAGATGTACATCAAAGTGTTGGAATCAATTAGGAAACATGGACACATCATTTAAGAACTAGTTCAAAAGATGGGGAATGAATGGGGTGCATTGACGTCCTTGGCGCTATGAGAGGCGTGGGGAACCAGGTCCCAAACTTAAGAGGCCAAGTTGGGGAGCTCTGGCTAGCGTGCATCCCCAAGGCTCAACGAACAGAAACAGTAATGTGGGTCTATGGTAGGCGCGCCGAAGGGCCTACGGACAAGAATTTCGACTTTGCTCCTCTGTTTTTGATATATATAACCTATAAACCTCCATGGTTCTTTCCCCAAAACACTTATGATCACTAATACCCTCAATACCCAATATATTCAACTCAAAAACAACTCAGAAACACTAACCAAATCAACTCGAGCCATGCAACAACTCAACCATCAATAATTCTACAATCTTCTTCAGTAACTTCACTTTTCACGATTCGATCTACTCAAAATCATTGAATCAAATAATTTGGTCTGTGGGTGAAATAACCGAACATGAAAATATTCGCATGCCTTGATTGGGATCAGCCCTGACGAATTCCACTCCCAAAACCTTAGCGTTCTTGACGAATGCTTGATCTTTCTCCCTTTTACTTCTTCTCTTCTCTTTTCTCCAAGCCCTAAGCGTAACATAATTTTTCTAATATGAACTAAAACTTGTTTTTACCCCTAATTAATCCCTAAAATGAAATAGGAAATAAATAAGTGAAAAGACTAGTTTGGCCTTCCTTAAATCTTGAATTGGACTTTCCTCACTTCAGCACTCCAACTTCCGATAGGCATATCTCCCTTTTACGAAATCAAAAATGTGCAAACTTGGAGGCTATGGAAAGATATTTCCCAGGTCTTCCCATCCATATCAAGAACTACCTCTTAATCATCCTGAGATAGATGTTATGGCTGATTGAAATTGGTAAAAAACTTACTTTTTTACTTAAAGGAATTTTTCTAGAGCCACCATCATATACACACAACCTACCTTGATATCTCAATTCCCAATAACCCCCTTGGTCAAAAGCTAATACTCTTTGATTATAAACATTTGCCTTTAATTCAAGAAAAGTGGGATCTTGGTCTTGCTTCTCTTTACTTCTAACACTATTGAGGATTTAGCCCCATTGGTCACCACTATTCCTCCTTCTGTGAAATCCATAATTCGGACTTCTAACTGAGCAAGTATATGCACATCTTTTGGGTATCCACTATAATTCCATCACCAGAAACTATGTGGCCTAAGAATGCAACAGAATCAAGCCAAAACTCACACTTGGAGAACTTCGCTTACAACTCCTTATCTTTAAAAGTCTACAGGACTATACTGAGGTGACTAGCATGATCTTCTTCATTTGTTTNTTCTTGAATAGATTAGTATGTCATCAATGAAGACAATAACAAACATATTTAAACAAGGCTTGAAGACTCTGTTCAGAAGATCCATGAACGATGCTGGTGCATTAGTTAAATCAAATGACATATCCAAAAATTCTTCATGCCCATATATGGTTCTAAAAATTCACATTCTCTACCTTTCAACTGATAGTAGACTGACCTGAAATTAATTTTCGAGAAGCAGGAAGCACCCAGAAGCTGGTCGAAAAGATCGTCAATCCTTGGAAGAGGATTTTTATTCTTAATGGTAACATTGTTCAATTGGCGGTAATCTATACACATCCTAAGGGAACCATCTTTCTTTCTAACAAATAAGACCGGAGCACCCCAAGGTGAGACAATTGATCGTATGAAACCTTTATCTAATAGATCTTTCAACTGTTTTAACTCTGCTGGTGTCATTCAATATGAGGGAATATAGTTAGGACGAGTATATGGAGGAAGATCTATGCGAATACTATTTCTCTCTCAAGAGGGACTCTGGGAAGATCATCTGAAAAAACTTCTAGGAGGTATTTTACTATTGGAGCTGACTGAATAAGATGTATCTCAACACTAGAGTCATTAACTCAGAGTAAGTGATAGACACGCCCCTTTGAAACTATCTTCCTCGCCTTAATATACAAAATAAAATGACACTTAAGCACTACTGAACTGCTTTTCCACTCTAAGACTGGTTTATTTGGAAACAATAATTTTACTACTCAAAATTCACAATCAACTGAGGCATAGCGCCCATGAATTCAGTCCATACCAAGAATGACATCAATTTCTACCATGTCTAACTCAACTAAATCAACCTTGGTGTTCTTGTGATTGTCGGAAATGGGACAATCATGATAGACTCTTTCTCCTAGAATGGATTCACAAACAGGTGTGGAAATAGTGAATAGTTCACTAAGTAGCTCTAGAATAATACCAAAGTTCATGGCAACATATGGAGTTACAAAATATAAACTCGCTCCTGGGTCTAGCAATGCATAAAAAGTAAAGTCGAAGACTTGAATTATGCCAGTGACAAAATCTCATGATCTTGGCGATTTTTGAAAGCATACAAGCGGTTTGTTCCTCCACCGGATCTTGAAGAAGCTCTTATAGGTGCAGCCCTGTCTGGTGTAGCAACTGAAGAAATCTTGTCTCTATTTCCCCAACTACTATTTTCATGCTTATTCTTTGTCCACTCTGATGAAATTTCTGATCTGACAACACTTGAAGAAACCCACGGAGCCCTCACGACAAACACTGGAGTAATTTCTACCACAATTGTTGCAGGCAGGAGGCTTACTACCTCCTTGCGCCACACTACGTTGTTAATTAATAGGTTTAACTTGAGAACTCGGCCTATCGTACTCACCCTTGTTCTTAGGTGCCGGTGCACTAGCTGGTGATGGAGTAGGACCCTTCTATTCCTATTGGAAAGATAACTGGTTAGATTTACTCTTCTGTTGCCCGGATTCATTTCCTATGTTATCTCTCTTATTCTTGAACTTCTAGCTATCCCTAAGTTTCCCTTCCTCTATATGCTTCACATAGACCATTAACCTTGAAATATCGATGTCCCCAATAAACATTGTTTTTTGGTTCTCTTTTCGTGATAGACGGACAAACCCAGCAACATATAAACTCATTTTACTCCTCATGTCTTTAACCATCTCTGGAGCATAACGGTATAGTTGGGTGAACTTCAACCTACATTCGTGAACACTTAGAGAATCATGGTTATGTGTGAGGAATTCTTGTACCTTAGCCTCTTTCAGTTATCGGGAAAATAAACACGTCAAGAATTCCTCCTCAAAATAATCCCAACATACAGGTGGTGGATATTTTATCTCTACCCTCTTTCAACTAATCAAACAAAGTTCGAGTTATTCCCTTGAGTTGATAAGCAGCTAGCTCAACTCTTTCAGTCTCAACAACATGCATCACCTCAAACACCTTTCTCAGTTTCTCATGAAGTTCTCTCAATCTTGAGTAGTGCTCGAGCCAGTGAAGCCTCAGGGATATATCCTGAAGAATTCTCGAATCCTCGATGTGTCAGTCCCTTCTTGTGGAGCTCCTCTTTGTTGACCAACTTAGTTAGTCACAAATTGACTCAACTTCCTAATGTCTATATGAACAAAGCATTAGTAGCTTCTCCTTGTGGTTGCACTTCAGGTGCATTGGGTAACTCTTGTTCCTAAGGTTCAACATTCCTCCTACATGGACGACCTCTTGGTACTCTTCGTGGAGGAATGGTTATCTGAAATTTACGCAAGCACAAATTAGAGAAAGATTTTACAGATAATCTCTAACGCATGAAAAGGAATATGAAAGTAGTAAGAAATTCATACATGTTGTAGCCTTCTAATCATAGATGTGGCGTGCTTCACATTGATTACTAGGACTTTACAAATATCGATTCATACACTCCCTAGGACTCTTGAACTCTGTACTCTGATACAATGTTTTTTACGCCCCGAGCCTACACCCTAGACGAGGTCGGCACTCGAAGACCATATCTAGCCCCAAGAGAACCCTTGGCCAGGCATTCATAATTCAGTGGAAGACTTAAACATTAGTGAAATAACTTAAAGATAATAACGTTAAAGTATTAACTTAGCAAAAATAGAAACTTAAGTCTTAAACGTACACAACTAAAATGAATAAGAAAAAACGCTAATGTTATCTCTCTATGAAGCCTCTAAAGTAAAAAATGGATGTCGGGACAGGACCTCCAATTAACCTAACAAGTGAAAATGAAAGAAATTAATTGAATGATAAAGACGTCCTCCAGAATGAAGGAAGGCTCACAAAGTGACTCTGATTTTCTCATTGGATAACCGATACCTCAAATGCCTATCCTAGTTAATTGTGTCTACATCATGATACATTACAGTTCAACTGGCATCAGTACATTGAATTTATGAGTATGCGAGTTGGAATGCTAAGCAACACTAAATCTTGAATAGGACTAACAAGAAACACTTACCTTGGCTCTCATCAACTCATGAATAACTAAATCATTTCAATATAATGCAATTTAACAACAAGTGCAATATAAAAAAAAACTTGTTTAAAAACATGTTGTAAACTATGAATTTATACAAAGATACAATTAACTATGAGATGTATGTAAAAATTCAAATAAACTAATGTATATAAACAAATATATTTAACTTGCATGGGAGTTTTTCTGATCGAAGACCATCACTCAAAAACTATAGTGATGATACATCGATCTAGCTCACGCTATCAGCGCATCCTATACCTGCCCAAAGGTATAAGACCTGCACTGCCGAACGGATCCACTTGTCTACTGTGAAAAGGGTTCATCTTAATATTATGACCCTTTTCTACCCATGGTGGAGATTCGAGTTAACAGAACTCATTCACGTTCCCAGTTCGATTGTCAATTCTACTCCCAAAGCATACTGGCTTTTATATTTTTAAAACATACTTCTTCTGTGGTTTGATATTAGTGCTCAAAAGTTAGCTCAAAGGCTATCTTGGAAACCTTAGTTTCACTGCTTGCTTCATTTTATAAAGATATTACTCCTTTCTAATAAGTATCCCAAAGGCTCTTTGGAAATCAAAGTTTCCTTACTTTTGAAACGTGAAAAAAATTAAATCTCTTTGGGGATACTTAGTCACCATATACTTTAGAAAATAAGAGCTTCAACTTTACTCTTTAATATTTACTCCTTACTCTTTACATAACGTTAAACTTGGGTCTTGAAACAAAGTTAAAACGTTGTTAAAGACCCTAGAGAACTCCTAAGAACTTTACTTTGACTTACTTCTTAACATTTAGACTTAACTCTTAGCTTCTTTGGCTTTGTTCTTAACTGTCCTTGAACTGCATTATGGATTCAAGGTTCAATTTTATGTTTATGGATGATTTTTTAATGTTTAGATGTACTATAGAGTGTTGGAATCAACTAAGAAACATAGTACATCACATAGGACCTAGTACGAAAAGATGGAGAATGAATAGGGTGAACTAGCATCCTTGGCGCTCTGAGAAGCGTGGGGCGCCAGACCCCTACTTCAGAGGCCAAGTTGAGGCGCTCTGGATGGGTCACCCCCCCCCCCTCTACCAAGGCCCTACTGATAGAGATTGTCATGTGAGGCTATGGGAAGTGCGGCGCCCCAAGGCCCTACGGGCAGACATTTTGACTTTTCTCCTCCGTTTTTCATCTCTAAACCCTCTAAAATTCCATGTCTATTTCCTCAAACAATAAAAATCACTACTACCCTAAATACCTAATATATTAGACTCAAAACAACATCCTGGAAACATGAACAAAATAAACTCTAGGCATAAAACAACTCAACCAACAAGAATTCTACTATATTCTTCAAAAACATCACTTTTCATCATTCAATCAACTCATTATCTTTGAATTAAACAAGTATGTGTGTGTATGAAGTAACCCAACATGAAAATGTCTCACATACGTTGATAGTAATCACCCTCGACGAGTTCTACTGGAAAACCTTAGTGTTCTTGACGAATGCTTGATCTTTCTCCTTTTACTGGCATATCTCTCTGATAATATATTAAAAATGCCCAAACTCAGCTGCGTTGAAAAGCACTCTCCAAGGGGCTTCCAACCATATGAAGAACTACTTCTAACTCATCGGGATCTAGGAGTTATGACCGTTTGAAAATAACCAAAAATTCATTTCTTAACGAAAGGATTTTTTCTTGATTTTTCCTTATCTTTCCAAAAGTGATAAATTTTAGTTTCTTAGCTTATTCTTAGTTATTATGAGTTGCTAGATGTTACAAAAACTTGCAAAGGTAGGTTATTGGTTGGAATAAATACGAATGGTTCGACGACCTCGACTAATGTCGTGGAATGGGTGAGAACAAATGGTTTTTCAATACAAAGGTTTAAAATTTTCAATTTCCTTTACTTTCCCTCATCTTCAAACTTTAAAAACTAACATCTAGTTTTATTTTAAATATTTTTGCACTTTTAATGTATTTTAGTTAACGATTCATGCTTGCAACTTTGACGACATTGTTT
This sequence comes from Solanum pennellii, assembly GCF_001406875.1. Taxonomy (NCBI): domain Eukaryota; kingdom Viridiplantae; phylum Streptophyta; class Magnoliopsida; order Solanales; family Solanaceae; genus Solanum; species Solanum pennellii. The sequence goes on along the minus strand of NC_028646.1, from coordinate 53,208,142 downwards.
CCTAGCTATTCAATCTAAAATTAGTTAGCACAAAAGATTTGTTTTTGAGCCCTAAGTTCTTTTTACCGCTTTTATACTCTAATACAATGATATTACCTTATTGATGTATGTTAGGACACTCTGGTAGGATTAGAATGTCTAATTGCCTATTTTGATTTTATAATCTTGCCCTTTCTGTGTTAAATAGTAGATTTTCAAAATTTGTGTCTTAAAGTGGATGAATTTTGTGGGGTTTTGCATAAGTTTTGGTGTGTCTAGTCTTAATTTGAGTTGTGCATGATCTGATCTTTTTGGGGGTCTTCGGGGTCAAACGAAAGAGACGGATCACACTAGGCACGATGGGTCATTTGACAAACTGTGTCGTGCTCGCCAAACCACTTGGCAGTTTGCCTAAACTTCCTACCTCACCTTTAAATTCATGCCTTATGTGATTTAGAAGTCTTTAACTTTTGGTGAGAAGCTTAAGGTCAGCGAAAGCTCTTAGCAACTCGCCGAAAGTCTTCTTTTTCTTCCTTTGTCTTCACCCATGTGTCCTCTATGCACTACACACGGTGACTCTTCTAAGTGTTAGTGCAATTCGCTGATATTTCTGCGAATTTATCTATAGATGATCTTCTATGCTTGCATATGATTACATTCTAACTCTTTTTCAAATCTTTGAAAATATTGCTAGGCCAAATATTGCTGGAATAAATATGTCACCACTACATGTACGAGCAAAATAATTTAGGAAAAACACAAGGAAGACGAAACCTCCCAAGACGGATAGTGAGGGAAAATAGCCCAATTTCTCCAAGAGGACTTATCCCTGAGACTCTATTGTTCCTTAATGGACCCGTGGAATATACACATCTATACACGTTTTTTTGGTAGCTAATGACTTGTACAATATTAGCAAGTCAGCCACCACTCAATTTTCTAAAGCGACTCAAGGGATTAGTACCCAACTCCTGGATGACACATTGGGATTTGATGCCCAGATAGATGGAGCGACTGTGTACACAGGGTTTTTCTCTATATCCGTCTTTGTCTTTCTCTATTTTGTCCTTTGGAACATTGTCATTTACATTTGAGAACAAATGTTTGTTATTTTGTGGTGGGGTGAGCCCACCTTTTGATTTGACGTGTGACTATGTTCTGGTGATGTATTTAGGTTAGCGTAAAATTGTGTTTTATACTACGTTTTGTGGATGTTTGAGCTTGTGGATCCTTTTATTTTAATTGAAAACGATTTTGACCCATCAAATTTTTTTTCGCCACCTCTTGTATGTATTTTAATGTGGATGTTCCTTGGAAAATTTGAGTCACAATTTTGACCAATACCGATGTCTTGAATAGTGCTCGAAATTGAACAAACATGAATGTGTGGCTACAATGGGGCCAAATGAAGGTGCATAAACAATATGTGAACATTTTGTATCTCATTATTACTAGCTAAGTATCAAATTGAGTTTCTTGTTATGAACATTGCACACTAACGAAAGTGTGGAGTCTTGTTCGACTTTGGTGTCGATACCTTGTGGGATGAGCTTACCGTGAACCATGCATGATGACATATAAAATTTGCCCCGTTGGTCTGGTTTACTAAGTGATGTTATATGATGATATGATCTTACACAATCTTAAAAGAGTGTGAATCAATTGAACATATATTTCTTTTGTGGCCTACCTTATGAGTGTGTGAACCTATTTTGAGCATTTGTTGAGCCTTACCTTTATTTGGAAGAAACTTGATGAAAACATGAACTTTCTTAACGTACTACCTATAATCCTCTTGGTTTGTGGTTAATTGAATAGCCAACCCAGGGCAAAAGACTATGTTAGGGGTGTGGTGAAAAGAGAAGGCAAGTCAATAAGTGCAAGAAAAGTCTCCTTGGATGATGTGTTGAAAAGACCGAAATCCCTCCATATAAAAATATAGATGAGAAAAAAAACAGAAAGAAAAAGTTGTTGAATAAATATTTGAAAGTGAAAAAGTAAATGGGATCTCCAAACAATCCATGGAGAAGTGAATAAGGAGATGACCTATGAGCACAAAATAAAATGATGAAAGAAGAGGTAAGGAAGTATTGGTAGCACCACATTTCATGAGGATAAAAATTCACTGAGCCTAAATGATCATACCTTTACACTCAGCCCTATTACAAGCTTCGGAAACACCTTTATGATCTTGAGTTAGCTGAAACAAAGTTTGATTAGAAAATACTGGCAAACCTATGGGTAAAGTCAAGCATAGTGTTCATCTTCGTGAGTGAGCATTGCATTAGATTATTAAATTTAATGTTTTTGAGCCATTGTTTGTGAATATGGAATCATTATTTGTGTGAGGGCATTTGATCACCTTCGTTGAGATTCAACATGCATTGAAGCAAGTATTGTGAGCTCGAAAATCTTTGATAAACGTGTGTCACAACTTGAGTCTGTACACAATTGATCCTTGCATGAGTAATTTGATTCTTCTTGTGTACATTTATGATTTAGTCTTGTTTAGAACTGTTTAAGACGTCTTTTTTGAACACTCGAACTTGAGTTTTACTTGTGGACAAGAAAAAGTTTAAGTTGGGGGAGTTGATGACTCCTTGATTTGGACTCATTTAGAGATATATTTTAGTATATTTAGTGTCCTCAAATACATATTTTGTTCCAAAACTGACAAAAAAACATTGAGTTTTTGGTATTTAGACTTGGAGCCAACACATGGAAACAATTGAGCAAAAAGGAACAAGGTAGTCGAATTAATGAAGAAAAGACAGCCTGAAGATCACCAAACCAATTTGGCGAGTCTATGAATGGCTTTATTTTTGCCTAATGATCCAATGTACTGACCCTGAAGGAAAGACATATGCCGAAATTCAAAACGAGCAGTCGGCGTGTCATCAAATAGTTCCGCGAAGCAATACTACATCACTTATAGATACAGAACGCGAAGATGTTAAAGGCTAAGGCAAGATAGCGAGGAGATATATACCAAAGGGTGGATCACTAATTTGGTAGGGGATCCCGACTAATTGCACCGAGTAGTCCTTCACAACATAATTTTTCCAAAACTATAAGTACTCGTTGTTATTTTTAGCTTAGTATTGAATTTTACTAGACTTTTAAATTTGAGACTTTATTATTCAGATCTTTTCTCATCTTTAGTCTTTGAGTTTTTGTGAGAACTTTTTGTTAATCGTTGAAGACTTTGAAGTTTTCCAACTCCAAGAAATAGGAAGTGGGTGTTGAAGAATCTTCATTCTAGACCGATATAAAGATATTTTCTATCATACCTAGTCGATGGAACAACAGTTGGTATCAATTTCTCTTTACTATATCTAGCTAAACCCTTAAATCTTGGGGTGTGATTAGGTGAATATGGGTTAAATTTATTGTTCGGTCTTACTTAATGATGGTTTATTTGTTGTTTAAATATGATTTAATTTATTATCTGTATCTGAATTTAATGGGATTGTTGTTGGAAATATTATTTCACCTTTGTGTCTTTAGCTTGCTCGAGAGAGAGGTCTTATGACCAAGACTACTGAATCAATAGCCGGTGGTTATTGGGTTGACGTGGGTTTAGCTCAAGAGAGTGACTCCTAAACCCTCTCCAACACATTCAGCTCAAGAGAGTTAATGGGCTAAGGCGAAGGCTAGTCATAATCACGGCAACTCGGTGTTCGAAAGCAACTAATTTGATTTGAGGTAAGTTGCTCGAGAGATAATTTACCCCAATAAAGTCTATTTTAGTCACAAATTTAAAGAAATTACTATAAATATATTGTACACGGTAGTTTATTTGAGCCCATAATCTTATCACATCAAAAGAATCACGTCTCCATATTTCTATTTTCTTTATTTTCAGTTTTTTAGCTTATAATTTCTTACAACCTTGTGTCACCCCTTTTGATATATTATGTTTTTAATCGTAAATGTCTTTTAGCTATATGAGTTTCAACTAATTCATACTTAAGTCTTAGTTCTTGAAACCAATCACTGAGGGAAAGATCTCAACCCTTAGTTGGGTTATTATAGTACTTGTGATCATTGGCACTTAGAATTGAAAAAAATGTCATGATACCTCAAGTCATATTTTCTTCTGGACAGGAGCTAGAGCAGTCATCTCATCATCTAGTGTAGAACTAGGTGCAGCTATAAATGAAGGTGATACACCAAGATGCACACAATGCTGAGTCAATAAAGGTGTTCCAACCATAACATCTGACTACATGCTACTAGAATCTCCAATACTCATGGTAGATTATAGGAAGTAGAACCTATGGGAGATGGAGTACCATCCAATATCCTATCTTCTGATAAGGGTCATGGTCGACAAATAGCTGTACAGGTATGTACTCGTAGTGCCGTCAAGGAAATGCTTGTGAAGTAGAGGAAGCACCGACTAGTCGATGATAATTTGGATATTAGTACCGAGGATCCTACGTACCAAATGGAACAACAAAATATTGAGTATCATGACTGATGCGCTCTGGTGCAGAGGAAATAGATACCGAATATCCTCAGAATTTATTGGTCTCCTATCTGACTTTTTTTTTAGTTTCTTTAGTCTGGCTAACTCCGAGATGCTCGCGATGACTATAACCGTCACAGTCAAATGACATTTGTATGCAAATTTACATATATAAGATTTAAAAATCATAAATTAAATAAAATTAGCAAGATACACTAACTTACATATATACTAGCTCTCATTCTACACTATCATTCCTCGCAAGATTTGATTCACACATTCTTCCATTCTTCCCCCTTAGTTGTTGCATTTGTATTATAGTGTCATTCATCATGATCAAATGACTCATTTTTCTCATTTCGGGATATCTATTCCTCAACATTCATTATATCATCATCAGGTACTTCTTCTAATATGTGTTGAGGATGTGTGGTTTCCAATTCAACATCGACTTGTTGATGAATAATTGCAACATCATTTTGATAAACCATATCTAAATCATTTATAATTTCAATTCTTTCCATAAGCTTATTTTTTATAACAATCTGTGTATCACCTTTGTCTTTATGCAATGAATATGGAGCGTAATATACTTATTTAGCATTTTGTGCAAAACTAAAAGGATCATAAATTCTGTATTTCCTGATGTGCTTAACTTTAATTATCAAACCACTCACATCGAAACAATACAATCTTCTTCTTATATCAACCTGAATACCTCACTTCAATAATCCCATGAATGACACCATAATATTCAATAGTTTGGCCAGTACCATCAATATCACCTTTTATTTAGACACCACTATTATTTGTTTTATTGTTCCTATAAACTTCTTTAGCTTGAAACATAAAGCCATTGACACAATACTTATTCATTGTTAGTACTTGAGATTCAATTGTAAGTGTTACTCCTTTCACTAATTACAAATGTTGGACACTTGAGTATTAATCGTAAAATTACGGGATTGTTATTTCAAGTAATATAATTTAGTATAACATGAATATATTATTTAATACTTAGTAATTGCACAGTTACATAGTATCTCAACCATTTGGAAAAGTCTTTATAGATGGATTCATTACCCCATGTTACGAACAAATTGATCATTTTACATTCAAGTATTTCGTTAGTTAATGATCACTTATTAGTATGTAATTTTGATAAAATATTTTTAAAACTTACTTGACATATGGTTGAATCTCTTGATAATAAATCAAAATATGTATCACAACTTATTACATTTCCATATCATTGAAGCCTCACTTTCCACGCTTTTTGGATCCTCGACCATTTTGATTAAAAAATTTATATTGGTGGAAATAAAGGATCAATATTGCCTTCATCATTGTGATTGGGAATGTTTCTCATACATGAAACATCTTCACCAAAGTAATAATAATAAACATCACTTGTTTCTCTTCCAATATGACCTTGAACGGTTGGTCCTTCAATATTTCCCCTTTGCTTAATTTCTTACTTGGAACTGCCAATTTTTCTGCATATATATGTATATATATGTTAATAAAATGCTTGGTTAATATATATAGCTTAGTAAATATTTCAAATGGATACATGCACTTTTTTTGAACTGGACCTCCAAGGTTGCGGGCCTCTTGTACAAGGTGAATTGGAAGATGCTCCATACATCAAAGAAAACACATGAAAATATCTTCTCCAACTTAGTAGTAATAATAAGAATATTTTCCTCCATCCCCTCTAAACTACTCTCCAACAAATGACTTTTCATACCGATCAATTTCATTCCTTCATATCTGACCTCTTTCCTAAATTCGAAGCATAGCCCTCTGACATCGTCAAAATTTTAACCCACCCACAAATTTTACGTTTCTTATCTAATGTGATTAAAAAGATTGTTTTGGGCTTAACTGTTTTACCATTTTGTTAGTCCTATAGTCATAATCTTTTCTCCTATAATATTCCTTTATTTCCATTCTATCTTTGGATTATCTTTTGTCTTACCCTTAACATCCATCATTGAGTTAAAGAAATTATCAAAATAATTTTTTAAAATGTTTATCACATCAAGATTAGGTCGTATGATATTGTTCTTCCAATGCGGCAACTCCTATAATATGCTTTTTTGGACCAATTATGTTCAATACCATATGTAGGAAATCTAGAAGGTCTTCTTCAACCTAAGATAATTGAGAAATTCTCTCTCAAAGTTGATGCCCTGTGAATAATGGAGGTGGCAAGTCACTTTCAACCTTTATTTTCCTAAATTCATTTATCATATTTCTAAACTCTTCCACTGGCAAGAGATGACGCTTGCAATCAAACCATGTATTTTTGATGTCATGCATTAAAGTGAATGCCATACTATTTTCCATGAGATACGGACATGCTAGCTTTCCAACTGTCATCAAACTAGAAAACATTCCATATGCATGAAAATCATTAATAGTCCATATTTAAGTACGCTATTAAAATATTCTACTTAGTTGATATATCACNCAATTATGTTCAATACCATATGTAGGAAATCTAGAAGGTCTTCTTCAACCTAAGATAATTGAGAAATTCTCTCTCAAAGTTGATGCCCTGTGAATAATGGAGGTGGCAAGTCACTTTCAACCTTTATTTTCCTAAATTCATTTATCATATTTCTAAACTCTTCCACTGGCAAGAGATGACGCTTGCAATCAAACCATGTATTTTTGATGTCATGCATTAAAGTGAATGCCATACTATTTTCCATTAGATACGGACATGCTAGCTTTCCAACTGTCATCAAACTAGAAAACATTCCATATGCATGAAAATCATTAATAGTCCATATTGAAGTACGCTATTAAAATATTCTACTTAGTTGATACATCATAAGTCAAAACATTTTCAAACCACAATTGTTTGAGCACCTTATCAACGGTTTCAGATAGACATCAATCAAACGTTTTCGATTACGGGGGCGTGAAATAACAGATCTTCGAAAGATGTAGGAACTAGTCATGCACATTTAAGGAGGAAGATTATATGGAGTAAGAAATATCAGGCAGCATGAATGATGCGAAGCAACGTTAGAGAATGGTGTGAAGCCATCTGCACACAACCCCAATCTAAGATTTCGTGGTTCACTAACAAAATCAAGATATACATTATCAAAATGCTTCCATACTTCACCATAAGATGGTTTAGACAAGATGATCGACGACCTTCTATATTCATGACGCAATCTCATTGATGCATACAACGTCTTTAACCTAGACATAAGAGGTATATAACGCATCGCCTTATCTAGGACCATCTTTCCAGCCGGAGTCCTCTTATAACAATCATGTCCAACAAAAAAAATAATTTTTTAATGCACTATCAGTCTTGTAAAACAACTTGCAACCATTAACACAACAATGAATTCTATCATAGGTCAATTCTAACTTGGAAACGAAACGCCTTGCCTGATAGAAGTTCTTGGGTGTGTTAAACATCGAATAAACTAGTTCACCCAAAAGATCAACCATTGAGTCCATAGTTGCATTTGGAGCATTCCAACCTACTTTAATATTCATTAATCTAACTGCAACTGACAAGGAAGAATGTGGGATCCCTTAACTAAGTGGAAAAGTAAATTCTTTTAATTGATCATAGAAGTGTACATTCTTCATTAGGAGCTTTATCAATATATTGTTCGGGTTCCATCCCATGTTGACCCCCGAAAGTATCATTGATCATTTCATGAACCCTATCATGTTCAATCCTAAATTGTTCATGTGGTGCAACCATATATATTCATTCAAATGCATCAATTTATAAAATATACATCAATCCATCTTTCTCCATGATCAATCCATACAAAATATCTAGGCTTATAGTCATTACCGTACAAATGAATCATAACTGTATTTGGTTTTAAAATTTTAAGCATTTACATGCAATACACGAACACCTAACCAATTCATTATTCTTGAAAATGTCAAATATCATTGTGTGTTCAATAAAATCTCTAACATCGTCAGCACCAGTTCCATTATGCATCCACGAATGATGATCCATCCACAAAATATAGATATTCAATTATTTTATAAATTAAATTCATTAATAATTTTACTAAATTAATTAAATATTAATATATATTTATAATACATAAATACTACATTTCAATATCTAGAAAGTGCGAGCTTAATTAATTCATAAATTTTAATAAAGTTTAAGATTTACAATGATTAATTATATTAATTCTAACTAAGGTCAATTCATTATAAATTATGTTCAAGGTCACCAAGAATTAGTTATTCAAGTTCAAGCTGTAAATTCAAGTCCATATAAAAGTTATTACTCATATATAAAGTTAAACTAAATTAATTTAGTATATTCAAGTGGTAAGTTCAATTATTTCAATTCTAATTAAATTCAATAGTACTATTCATGTTCCATATTTAAGTTCAAGTTCATATTTATAAAATCAAGTTCATATCAAATATATTAAATTAGTTATATGTTAACTTCTAAACAGACTATTTATTGTAGATAAAGTTCTAATTGAAATAACATATTCATGACATCCAAACATTCATCAATATATATTTTTTGGGCACAAGAGGTAAACAAAGATAATACCATCACAAGAAAAGCAGAGAGCAACTTGAGTCTTTCTTCTATCTCAGAAAACTAGCGTACAAGATTATAAATAGCACTTGAAAAACAACAAACTAAGAGAGAAAACAGGCACTATCCCATGACCTGCTAATTGACTAACTGCAACTAAATTAGGACTCCTACTACTAATAAATTGAATACGTAGAAGTCTCCTAAAATACTGACATAACTTAGTTACTTTTGAATTAGTCAAATAAAACTTCCCCTTGATTCAAAATCACAAACTCCCAACTGCAACCTGAAAAATTCATACTTAACCTTAGAAAAGAGACTTCGTAAATATATCCGCTGCTTGCACGTTTGTGCCGCAGAATTTAAGCACTATGTTTCCGTCAGCTACCAGTGTCTGGATGAAGTGATATTGCAAATCAATGTGCTTGGGTCTCCATGAAAGGAGGGATTCTTATCCATAGAAATTGTTGATTTGGTATCAGAAAAAATCTCATGGACTCTTTTTGTTCATAATAAAAATCTGCAAGTAATTTCTGGAGCCATAAAGCTTGTCATGCTACTAAACTTGCTGAGGTATACTACGCTCAGACGTTGACAGAGCTATTGTATCCTGCTTCATTGAACTCCACATCAATGCTCGCGAACCCAAGCTGAAACAACTACCAGAAGTGTCTTTTCGATCGTCCAAACAACTCGCATAGTCACTATACATATAGCCAACCAATATGAAATTTGATACTTTAGAATACCAAATACAAAAGTATGTTGTTCCAGTAACATAGCGATGAATTCGTTTTGCAGCACCTAAATATTGCTTTGTCGGACTATGCAAAAATCTAGATACAACACTAACAGAAAAAGCAATGTCAGGTCTAGTGCGTGTTAGATAATTTAAACCACCAACTAGAATTCTGAACAATCTCGGATTTTCTTTCTCAGTTCCATCTGCACACTCACTATAGAGATACATAAAAGCATGGATAACTTGTCATTGATATTCATTGGTCTTGCTGCTTCACAATTTATCATACGAAATTTTTCCGAAAGATCCTCTGCATATTTCTTTTGAGAAATAAAAATTCCATCTTGGTCTTGGTTACTTCAAGCCCCATAATGTATTTCAGTAAACCCAAATTAGTCACCTCAATGTTTCTCATCATACTTAATTTGAAATCATCAAGTAAAGGCATTAGGAACCAAAATAAATCATACAATCAATATAGAGAAAAACTACTCAAAATTCTCCATTACTTGATTCTTTAAGTTCAATGTGGGTTCATTTTAACTTCCCGTGAATCCGCTATCCTGAAAGAACGAATTAATTATGTTGTACCACACACGTGGAGCATGCTTTAGCTAGTACAAAGCTTTTCTNTTTCATAGCTTGTAGACTTTGTTCTCTATGCCATTAATAACAAAGCCCTGAGGTTATGAAACATAAACTCTTCTTCTAAATCACCATTCAAAAAGGCGGACTTCACATCAAATTTATAAATGGGCAAACACAACTGTGTAGCCAAAGCAAAAACTACTCTCACTGTTTCAGATCGTGCGACAGGGAAAATGCTTCTTTAAAATCTATAACTTGTTGTTGTGAATATCCTTTTTACACGATACGAATTTTATGCTTTTGAATTTTGCCATCTGCATTTTGCACTTTGTTCGAAAAACCCACTTTAGCCCTATCACATTCCTTCCTTAAGGAGAATCAACTAACTCCCATGTAGAATTTCTTCCAATTGCTTGCATTTCTTCTACCATAGAGTTCATCCATTCAGATTTTTTTGTCGCTTCTTCATAACAACCAGGATCTGAAACAGGCAAAGAAAATTGACAAGAAATATTTACATTGTTTGGATATCTTGGATTTGGTTTCCTTTCTCTTGCGGATCTTCTCAGTGAAATTGGCTCATCTCTAGGCAAGTTTCCCGGAGTAAGATCTGTTGTTGCAGGTTCTTCATCAATAGATTACGATTGGAGATTTGATCTCAAATTCCCAGGTTAGTATTCCAAGAGGCATTCTCATTAAAAACAACAATTCTACTTATGATCACTTTGCCACTTATGGGATTATATAGATGATATGATTGAAGACAATAGACAACGAAAATACATATTTCAGATCTTTCATCAAGCTTCGAATGAAAATCAACCAAAACATATGCTATACAACCAAAAATTCTTAAGTGGCTTACCCGTGGCTTCTTACCATTCCAAGCTTCAAGAGGTGTCGTGTTCCAAACAACTTTTGTTGGAGAGATATTCAAAAGATAAATAGTGGTTGCAACAGCTTCTCCCCAAAAGTAATCTGGTAGATCCTTTTCTTTCAGCGAGATTCTAGCCATTTCGACTATCGTACGATTCTTTTGGTCGGCCACACCATTCTTCTCCGGTGTATATGGGACTGTAAGTGTCCTGCGAATTCAAATCTCATCACAAAAGACATTTAATTGTTTAAACAAGAATTCACCATCTCTATCGGTACGGAGTGATTTTTCTTCCTTCCACTTTGATTTTCTACTAATGCTTTAAATTTCTTGAATTTCTCAAAGGTTTCTGATTTGAAATTCAAGAATTAAACCTAGCTAAAACGGCTTAAATCATAAGTAAACATCAAAAAGTACCGACTTCCACCCAGCGATTCTTTATCGTTGGCCCACACAAGTCAGGCACAAATTCAAGACAAATTGTTTCCCTCCATGATTTTCCTACCGAAACTGATCTCCTAGCTTGCTTCCATATATATATCCTTCCCACGAGTCATGTTTATTGATTTTGCAAGCCAATATCCATATCTTATTTAACAAAAGTTTCAACCCATTAACATTCAAATGTCCTTAACGTAAGTTCCACATATTAGTCTCATTCTTTCCTTTGTAAACTAAGGCAATATTTTTAACACTTGAAATATAAAGGGAAACATTTTATTTTTAGTTATAGATACATTACCTACGATGCGTTCAGATTTCTTATCTTTAATACCGCGTGGTTGATCATCAAACACAATTGAGTACCCACTAGTCATCAATTGGCCAACACTTAATCGGTTGTGATCCAAAGTGGGAACATATTGCACGTCATATAAAAGTTTCACATTACCTTGACCAGTTTTAATCTCAACAATACATTTCCCTTCAACATGCACCTGTTTTTCATCTCCTAGTCGCATCTCTCTTTTTTGTGACTCTTCAAGATCTCTAAATAGCTATTCGAACTTCACATGTTATTAGAGCATCCGCTATTAATGAACCACATAGCATTCACACTTTCAGTTATTGGGGAATGATTCATAAACAACTTGATTTCTTATTTCACATTTTGAGTGAAATTGGCTTCCTTCTAATACTCTTTCTACTTCATCCAACAATCAACTTCTTTATGGCCAAATTTTTTGCAGTATCGACTTTGAATTGTGCTCTTGTATTGACGTGATTAAACTAACTGGTTTCTACCTCTGCCACCGCCACGACCTTGTCCACGAATATTGCTTCTACCATGTCCTATATATGTTGAGTTTTCTAGTTTTCCCTTGTAAGAGAACTCACCCTTTACCTAGAATGCCTTCTTTTGAATTTTTTCATGGGACCTATTTAGCCTATCTTCATGAGATAGCAAGGAAATCATTAATTCGTCAAAAGAATAAGTAGATAGATCGTTAGATTCACTAATTGCAGTAACTACAAGCTTAAATTTGGTGGTTAAGTTTCTCAATACTTTAGACACAACAATTTGACTGTCAAATTTTCCACCATAGGACCTCATCCTATAAACAATAGCAGATGTTATAGACAAATAACGTTGCATAGATTCATTTTCAGTCATGAACAATGTTTCAAAATCACGTTGAAGAGTTTGTAAATTTACGGAAAGTACTTTGTCATCATCAAAGTATTCTTGTTTCAGAATCTCCCATTTCTGTTTGGAGGTTTCCATTGTTGATATGAGAGGAAAAATATCATCATGAAGAGCTTGCTGGATCATGAAAAGAGCTTTCGAGGCTCTTTTTTGATATTCTCTCAATTTGTTTGCATTCCGTTCCGGAATTCCAGTCTCAACTACATCCCACATTTCCGGAGACTCGAAAAGAGTCTTTATCTTTAAGACACAAAATCTTATAATTCTCCCCTCTATAAATTGGAATCATGGGCTACGACGATGTTATTGTACCGTTCCCTGCCATGGACATTATCTTGTGGTTTTTCAAAAAGATCTCACAATTTCCCTCTCTTTTTTTCTTACTTTACCAATCCCTTCTTCAGTAAAAGGTGGATTCTAACCTGGATTTAAGCTGTTGATACCAAAATTGGTGGCACGAGAGATAAAAAAAGATAATAAAATAACAAAAAAGCAGAGAGAAACTTGAGTATTTCTTCTATCTCACAAAAATAGCGTACAAGATTATATATAGCACTTGAAGAACAATAAACTAAGAGAGAAAATAGTGAACTATACCGTAATCTGCTAATTGACTAACTGCAACAAAATTAAGAATCCTAATGCTAATAAACTAAATACGTAAAAGGCTCCTAAAAATAATTACAGTAACTTAGTGACTTTTGAGTCAGGCAAATTACAATTCATAACTTTCAAACATTCATCATATAATACTCGAAACATTTCAATTACTAATCTAACTTAAAATTAACACTTTACTAGCCAACAATCAATAAAAATTTGAAAAAAAATCCTAAATTCAAAAATCATCAATTTAAATCCCTAGTAATAATCCAATTAAAAATCTTGAAAACCGTAACAAAAATCATAATTCATTCACTAACCAACAATGCTCAATTCAAAATATGCCTAATTTTTGAAAAAACCTAAATTCAAAAATATTCAATTCTCTATACCTAACTAACAATATTCAAATAAAATTGACCATTGATTAAACAAAACCTAATAACCTAAAACAATAGTATACTAACTAAAACAAACTATAATCACAAGAACTATAAAAATCTAGAATTACGAACTAACCTTAACAAAGAGGAGAGAGGCAGCGATGGGTGGCGATTGGTAGGACGACGAGGCAACAAACTGGGGCGGCTGCGGCGAAATGTAGAGAGAAAGGAGAGAATGGGATGGATGAGAGAAGAGAGAGAGAGAGAGAGAGAACAAAATGAAAATCTTGATCTCGTAAACGATGTTTTAAAAGAACAACGTACAATGTATCTTTTTCCCGCACTTTTTTTAAAATGGTTGACCAAAATTTTAAGCAAGAAAGCGATGGACTCAGAGACGTTGTCCGTCACGTTTTTTAAATGTTTGACGAGACATTTTGTCCAAAAAGCGATGGACTTTGAGATGTTGTATGTCGCTTATTTAAAAAAATTAATTAATTATTAATTATATCTATAGTTGACTCTAAAATCCGTGAAAAAAGCGACTAAGTGATGTCGTCCGTCTTTTTTTTTTAAATTATTAAAAAGTAATTTTTATTGGGAAGTGAAAGACAATGTGGCTAATGGTGTCGCTTTTTGGTGTGGCGCCGTTAGTCACTTTTATGTCCACCATTTTTAGTAATTTTTAGTAGTGGTAGTCGTAGTGTAAGGTAGCATGCCTTTTGGCGTCCTTTCTTCTCACCCACCAAACTGTCAAATTTATGCAACAAAGTGTGTGGTAAATCTCTCTATAAGGTTGCGTCATTCATCTCTATATATTATGTGGCATCATATGGCGTTGTGCCAAGAAGTCATTCAACACCGAGTTGAGAAATGGATAGCTTTCTCCTAGACCTCTACTCTTGATCCTGTAAAATATAGTGAATTCCCAATTGGTAGACCATCTAATAAATTTTGGGGAACTCTTCAAGCAAGTAGCTCACATCCACGTGTTCATCTTCATGGGGGTTCCGTAGAACATTTTTGTTTATAACGTACCCTGGAACATGTTTATCCCAACAAACTGGAGGCATCACTCTTTTGGAATGTAGAGTTTGCTTTTAGTTATTGCAGTCACTTTTTAAAATAATAAGTTACCTAGTTTTAAGATAATTTTAAATTTTAAATATTAAATATTTGTAATATTGTTGTAATTGTTGATATTATTTAATCTTTTTAAATATTTGTTATGTAGATTTTCTGCATATTGTGTTATCAAGTTTGATATCTAATGCCTTATTATACTTAGTTAAATATTGAGAGACATTTTCAATCTTTTTGTGTTGGTCCATTTTTTAAAATACACGAACAGTGATATTAAGAGATTCAGTGATCTTAAGGGATCTGTGAAATCTTCAAAAGAACTACCATACATTATTTTAACCCATCAGGGATACCCATTTTAACCCATCATGCTACCTTCTAAACCCTAATTTTTTCGACGCACATGCTTTTTGTTATTGATTTTCAACCAAAAAAATTGCATGCAACAATTTCTCTTTGAATGACCCAAAAAATTTAACTGATGAAATCTATCAAACTTGATTAGTGAAAATGAAATGATATCATCAAGCCCATGATCTATTTGAAGTTTTAATGCAAGATATACCCTTACAACCTCTCCCTGCAAATCCTACCCTTGCACAAATTAAATCTCACAACGATGAAAAAAAGAAGAAATTCAAAGTCAAAATTCTAATTCAAAATACAGTTGTGGATTCAATTTTTCCTAAAATTATTGCTTGTGAGACGGAAAAAGAATGTCATGGAAAATTAAAAAAAATTATATCAAGGAAGTAATTGAGTCACTCAGACAAATATAAATATATTTTGAATTTGAAAAGATATTTTGAATCTCTTAGGATGTAGGAGGATGAAACCATTTTTATGTATTCTGCCAAAATATCTATTATTATTAGTAACATCAGGTTGCTTGGTCAGGATTCAAAGGTGACAAAATAGTAGTAAAACATTCTTTTGAAAATTCCAAAGAGATTTGAATATAAAATTTCATCTCTCAAAGAGTCTAAAGACCTCTCTACTATTTATGCTAAAGAACTAATAAGTGTTTTCAAGACATATTAAGAGCAAAGAATATCCTTATGTAATTATCGGGTTCTGTCGTTATAGAAAAGTCATTGGGGAAAAATTTTGGGTCGAAAAAATTTATCGTAGTAACTTATAATTTCCCAACCTAGTCTAGATGGACAAAATCAGAGTCAATGTGTAGGAAAATGTTGTAGAAATCAGATGAATTATTTATAATTTCGATTATATGAGGGGATATATGGATCATTAAGGAATCTGTATGACTTTACGGGATTGAATTCGGGTGACTAGAACTCCCGAAATTAATATTAGCATAAAATGTAATTTTTTAGTGTCATTGGTGAAAGGTGTTTTGTGAAATGGGAATTTTGGATTTCATTAATTAGCTGAATGTCTCATGTAACCCGCTTTGACGGGGAATTTTGCCTCTCTAGTGGAACCACTACAATGGGGTAAGGGTCGTTGTGGCGGGCTCGATGAAACATAAGGTCGTTAATAAACCCCTAAACGATCTTATTTTCAAATTTTTGAGCAAAGGAACGAACTCCAGCCGACTCCTACTCATTTTTCACCATTCTTGAGGCTAAAGGCAAGCTTCACTCCTCGAATCTGTTTTTTTATCTGTACAACATAATAGAATGAGAAACTAATGATTGGGGACGGTTTTCATATAGATTCTATGGAGGAAACAACCCTAAATTGGATAATTTGGATCATGAGTATGATCTAGGATTCATAGAATTGTTATTGTTTCGGGTAATTAACGATTGTTTGTTGATTTCTATGTTGTTATGATTGTTTATAGAAGAAGAACAAGGAACGAATCCGAAAAGGGAAGGATCAAGTTTCTTAGGGTTTCAAGTTTCTTTTGAGGTAGGTGATGGTTGTGATTATGTTATGTATGTATGTTCTTGCTTCATTGTGATACTTGTATGTATATAAATGTTGCATTAGTGATCATAGTTGACGAAAATGACATAGACGAATGATTATATGCCATTATTCACTCTTAATTGTATGACTTGAAAGTATATTTATGTTTGTAATTGTGGTGTGTTGACGGATCAAATTACCACATTCTGACATAACTAATTTGGATCGAATTGCCACGTTTCGACATAAAAACGAGATCTAAATGCCACATTTCAGCATAAAATAGGAATCGGAGTGCCACATTATGACATAATTATGGCATCGGGTACCACACTAAAACATGCTAACAATTTGGGTTTGGGTTCCATAAAAGGACCTATTACTTTATATGATTGTGTAATGAGAAATATGAACTTGATTTTTGTACGTAAATGTTTATAGTATATTTTATGTTGATATAGATGCATGTAATTATAATGTTGTTTGACTTTACTATAGTACACTTAGTAGGATAGACGTGTGATCCTATCAGTACACTGTGGTTGTGTACTGATCTTGCACTTACTCTTACTTTTGGTTGAGTATAAGGCATCATATAACGGCTATTGACTGACCTCGCTTAGAAGATCACTGATCTTCGCTTCGAATTCACGGGTAAACCAATTCTTTCGGGATTCCACGGAATTCTCTTTTGTGTATGTCCACCATTTTCGGGCTTACACATTTTTTTTAGTTAGTTGATTAGATTGGAGTCACATCCCTTCTTGTTTAGACTTGTTGAACTTTAGATTTTTTGGTTAATTGATTTTCAGGTTCTAGGTTAATTCTTTCGCATTTTTTTAGTTGATAGACTTGTGTTGGAGTTTACGGAAACTCTATTTATTTCCTTAATATTTAACTTGCTTCTGACATTAAATGTCTTAGTTTTTGGTTTAGTTTCTCGGTTTGGATTGTAGTAGTGGTTCTCTTACCAGAGAGTTAGTGTGACTGTCAATCATCATGGTCTGGTTTGTGACGCCTTCATATAAGATAATGTTAATAAGGGTGCCTTTTACGCACAAAATAAAAAAAATTACCCTCTTTGCAAATACAACAAAAGAAAAACGGACTTGGAAAATATTTGTTGGTGGAGACCGGATGCAATACATGGAAAATTCAAACAAGCCGGTCATGTTACAAAAGTGTGCAAGTTTAATAACAATCTTCAAGCACAAAATTTAAAAGCAGAAATCGAAGAGGAGCAACTTTTTAAAATTTCTATATCTAAAGCAAAGGAGGTGTATTGAGTTTGATCTTAGTAACTATAGTCATTTTTTAAAAATATATGTTACCTAGTTTTAACATGATTTTAAATTTTAAAATTATAAGTTATCTAGTTTCATATAAGATAATGTTAATGAGATTGCCTTTTATGCACAAAATAAAAAGAAAGATAATTATCCTTTTTGCAAATACTGCAAAAGAAAAAAGCACTTGGAAAATATCTATTGGTGGAGACCAAATGCAATATGTGGAAAAATCCTACAAGCCGGTCATGTTACAAAAGTGTGAAAGTTTAATATCAATATCTTCAAGCATAGAATGTTTAAACTGAAATCGAAGAGGAACAACTTTTTAAAATTGAAATATCTAAATTAAAAGAGGTGTGTTGAGTTTGCTTTTAGTTACTACAATAATTATTTAAAACTATAGGTTACCTAGTTTAAACATGATCTTGAATTTTAAATAGTTGCTAGATTGTTTTAATTGTTGAAACAATTAAGTCGTTTTAACTTTTGTTATGCAGATTTTCTGCTGATTAAGTAATCAAGTTGTCTATTTAAAGCCCTATAATTCTTAATAAACCATTTAGAGACAATTTTACAAAACACTTTGTTGCCCATTTTCTTAAAAAACACCAAAATGGGACCTTTTGCTACCAACTCCACCTTCTACTTGTTTACCGTTTTGTTCCATTATGACTAGATAAAGAACATAGAATGGAGAAAGTTTGTGAGGAAGAAGAAAAATAGAAAATATGGGTTGCTGTTTTGTGTAGGAAAGTTAGGGGGGCAAAGTTTATTGCGGTGTGGGGTTGAGATTTTGGGGAAGACAATGATGTAGAAGAAAACAAACTATTTTGTAGAGAAGAGAGGGGTTTGCTGCAGCTGTTTTGGATATTTGTGTGGTAGGTTTTTTTTAGGGAAATAGGGTTTTAAAGTTTTGGGGCCAAAAATATTTAGTTTTTAGTTGGTGGGACCTCCTTCTCGTTAAGATCTTTCTATTTGGCCGAATAGTGGTTTAACGTGCTTTCTAGAGCACACAAAACTTTATGGCCTGTCACGGCCTCCCAGCAATGTGCCTATCTTGGGAACCCCTTGACACGACATGACTATAGTGCGCCACGTCAGGCGCTCAGAAATTTGGCTCCTAGAATGGGGCGCTAACAGTGCTGCCATTGATGTGATTTTTCACTAACTTTGCATACCCCCCGTCTCTCATTGAATGTTATACCCTACGAGCTTCTTTCATGCACATCAAATATTGAACATTATTAGAAAAGTGGGTGCCTCTATCCTAATGCCTTAGTGTTTGTTGTGGCACGACTTTTTTTTCTATTTCTTATTATTTAATTTTTTATATATCACGATAAATAATATATCCTAGATATGACATGGAGAATAAGACCCCTAGATATCTTAAAAAGTCATTTGACATAAGCATGACGTAATCAAATATAATAAGTGAAAATATAAGCCATATAAGTGTCAACTCATAAGTTGACATAAAAGATACCAACAAAGTACTAGAGAATATGTGATTAGTACTTAGTCTGACATAAGACTTATTCACATATGTTATAAGAACAAATCCCTAAGTCACAAACAAAATCGGGAAACTCTAAAGACATCAAAAACATTAAAGCAGTCCACCCTTGCCCTCAAACTGTGAGGACTCACAAATACAAATAGTCAATCGTTGAACAAATTCAATCAAGCCATGCCCTTAGGGAGGAAGTCAAACCCTATATTANTCTCTCATTGAATGTTATACCCTACGAGCTTCTTTCATGCACATCAAATATTGAACATTATTAGAAAAGTGGGTGCCTCTATCCTAATGCCTTAGTGTTTGTTGTGGCACGACTTTTTTTTCTATTTCTTATTATTTAATTTTTTATATATCACGATAAATAATATATCCTAGATATGACATGGAGAATAAGACCCCTAGATATCTTAAAAAGTCATTTGACATAACCATGACGTAATCAAATATAATAAGTGAAAATATAAGCCATATAAGTGTCAACTCATAAGTTGACATAAAAGATACCAACAAAGTACTAGAGAATATGTGATTAGTACTTAGTCTGACATAAGACTTATTCACATATGTTATAAGAACAAATCCCTAAGTCACAAACAAAATCGGGAAACTCTAAAGACATCAAAAACATTAAAGCAGTCCACCCTTGCCCTCAAACTGTGAGGACTCACAAATACAAATAGTCAATCGTTGAACAAATTCAATCAAGCCATGCCCTTAGGGAGGAAGTCAAACCCTATATTATGAAACAATGAAGTAATAGTGTACATCTGTAATTTGGATGTACTAAGTATAGGGAACTGCATAAAATGGTGTCCAAATCCATCGGTGGCCCCCTAAATTTGGCAGCAATTTTCACCTAAACACTTCAGTTAGATGATGTTCATTTTAGACACCTCAGGTAGGATTTTTATGTGTCATCTTGACACTTTTTTTTTTATATTATTAGAACTAGATTAAGTGTGTGTATCCAAATGCCTCCTACGTGGATAAATAAATGAATGAACATGTGACATGTGGAAGTGTATTTTTTTTTTTAAAAAAAATCACTTTTACTTTCTTTTTTTCTTCAAATTATATAACCCTAGTCCTCAGCCCCCACATCTTCAGCTTCTTCTTCTTCTATGCATCTTGTCATGTTCTTTCTCTTTGTCCTTCTTCCAATCCATTCAAATTCACGTATTTTTCTTGTGTTGTACAAAATTGTGATTGCTTGTGTTACAATTATTCTTTCCTCTTTTTTGTAAAAAAAAATGTTTTAAAAAATCAAAATTTCATCTAGAAACAAAAATAACAATATTATATAAATGGTGAAGATGCAGATGGAGGAAAATTTGGGAATTTAGTAATGCATGCGATGGGAAAATGTTGGGGATTAAATTATTTAAACATTCAAGATGCAGACGGTATAACAACATTGTCCTCCAATTTTCGTTGTTACAAACACAAAAGTTTAGGATGATTTTCAGTAAGAAAACTGAAAATCAAGAGAACGTCTCATATTCATTGGGAGCAGAAGATTCTTAGTTGTAGTAGCAGACAAAATTAATGTAGAAAAGCTTAAACTTTTTGTGATTTGATTTTAAAAAGAAAAAAAGTCACAAATTCTTAGAGAATGACGATGATCTTAATTTTTTTGGTGAGGTTGCTAAAGAAATTGACTCTTTTGTTGAAGAAAATGGATTCTACTATAACCAACAAAGTTTTGTAGAACTTTTTTGAAAAATTGTGTGGTATTTTGGGTTGATGGAAGGTAGAGAAGCTACCAGAAGAGAAAATGAGGAAGAAGAAGAGAGCAAAAATATTTTTCAACAAAAAAAAAAGTGTTTCACGCGCATTAAATTCGTGTAACACACANTTAATGCATATATACTTATGTTTATAATATAAGTACATATAGATATTTTATCCACATAGTGAATAATTCCGGAATTAAATAAAAAAGGCCCTTTTAACTCAGTGGTAGAGTAACGCCATGGTAAGGCGTAAGTCATCGGTTCAAATCCGATAAGGGGCTTTGTAAAACCCCAATCTAGTATTCATATTTGATGGGAGAATTTTCTTTTTATTTGTAATAAAAAATATCGCCTAGTTGAGGTGTCTAAGTAAAATTTTGTGCTATGTTTAAGGGGCTATCAATGGGTTTCCCCTAAAAAGGTGCGCATGATAATACAATGAACTTAAACATGATTATGACCAAATAAAACATCGCAAAAGGCTTTAAAGGGAAATCATAATTCACAAACATGGTCAATGCATATTGAAAGCAATAAAAACTTTGAAAAGATTTTCGAATAAAACATAGTTCATTTATGGGATATTCAATGTTAATTAGCAATAAGACCAGGTAATCTATAACATGTAATTCGATGTATTACTCACACCAAAAAAAAGAG
Organism: Solanum pennellii; assembly: GCF_001406875.1. NCBI lineage: Eukaryota > Viridiplantae > Streptophyta > Magnoliopsida > Solanales > Solanaceae > Solanum > Solanum pennellii. Next base: position 53,186,119 of record NC_028646.1, on the reverse strand, counting down.
ATTCTACTTGCCAAGGTATTTCTAATGTGGATCCCACTAGCTAACTTATTTCAGAAAATCCTAGAGGGCCACGTAGTTTGACACAAGAGAATCGTTATTAAAGACCAAACCTTTCTAACTATAAGTCTCCATTCAAAATTTCTTTCAATGCTAAAAAAATTCCAACGTGAAAGACATAATCATATGAAAATGCTAGGAAAGACAATAACATTAAACTACCAATCCAGTCATAAGTTTCTTACTTAGAGTAGTTTCTTTCAGACAATGAATTCATATTAAGACACTTACCTTCCTAAGCATCTAAGTTATGATTCGATTCAAATGTGAGAAAATATTTTACAAATCGTTGACAGTTTATTCTAAAAGCACCAGTCATTCATAAATCATTACTTTCATAAAACATGCAATGATGAATAATTATAATTCAAAGTTCATAATCATAGTTAATATTAATAAAATTGACATTGGCATGGGTCCATATGAAATCGATTGAAAATCATGGAATTGAGTTAAATCATACATAATAAGATTGAAATTTAACAATTGAATCACAATAACTTGAATCCATGGAGAATAGAATGCAACCATAGATTTTGGGTAAAGATCAAATAGGACAATTGAGATTCTTTTTCAATCCAATGGAGAGACCTTGAAACCTTGTTTTCACCTCAGAAGCTTGAGAGAGAATTGGAGAAGAAAATCATTGAGAGAATTTGTGAGTTTGAATAAATTGGATGGAATGGGTAGATTTGCAAGGGTAAAATAAGTTGTAGGGGTGGTTATAGGTTAAAATGACATAGTTTAGGGGTTAAATGGGTATAAAAAGATTTTAAAAAAAAGCCTTAATGAAAAACTAATATAAGGATTATAAGGCTCCACCTATGATATGTAGGAACTTCTATGGATCATCTTGGTTCAGTTGTAGAACAAGTACTAAAACTTGACAATCCTGATCAATTTGTATGGGACCTACGTACTGTAAGGTAAACATCCTTTGGCTCCTAGAACAAACAATATAACCTATGCACCCAAAAATCTTCTAAGTTAACTCCCATGAAAGACGTTATATAATCTGTAATCTTTACAACGACCCATAGGTCAATCCGTAGATACAAAGTTCATAATTTCACAAAGTTTGGGGACCTTTGCCATGGGCACTTCCTACGACCTATAGAGGTTCTTATGGTTCATCATGTCCACTCGTAGATTATCCTCATACTTGAAATTTTCATGAAACCCAACTCATGTTCCACGAGATCATCCTACGACATGTAGATATTTCTATGAACCGTAGATAGGATTCATAGAAACTACACCCCAACACTTTTTGCCACTTTTTCCAACTCAACTTTCAATTTCCGTGGTGTTATAGCATATAAACAGCTCATAACTATTATAATCAGCTCAACATTAAATTGAAGCCTCAAAACAAAAATTAAGAAAATAAAAACAAAAAAATTATGTATTAACAAGGTAACGAGTTGCCACCTGTGTAGTGCCTACTTTAATATTGCGGCTTGAAGTAACTTGTGGATCATTCATAATTCAACTTGAGTGCTTCTCTTTCTTGATCTGCATTGTTTATGAAATACTACTTAACCTGTTGTCCATATACAAAAAATGTGGATCNTGGATTGCTTTATCTTATTCCTTATCTCTACAACACCACGTTGCACCATCCATACCACTTCAAATAGCCCACTCCGCTTGGACTTTAGTTTCCAAGGAATAACTTTTGTCTAGAATTAAATAATAGTATATGTTGGCCCAACACGAAAGTGTGATTGATGGTGTGCTTATTATTCCACCTCTTAGTCTTCTCCATGTACTACTTGGTAATTTCATAAACATTGATAAGTGAATATTTTTATCAACATATCTTGTTTTAGGCTTATGTTTTGGGCTTATTAAAGTGAAAATAGGTGCATTTGATGTGGATTTCATCAGTTTTGCAGAAAAATGGAGTGAAGAGTTACTTTAGAAGATAATTGAAGAAATAAAGGGATTAAATCGAGTAAAACAGAAGACAAAAACTATATTTTTAACCATGATCTCGGTCAACCTAAAACCCACGTATCATGATGGCATGGTATGGTCATGATCGCAAGATACAGACTTATGAACTACAGTGATCGTGTAATAAATGTCACGAATGTGAAGAGCAACTTTCATGCGTTTGGGAAGAACTGAAAATTCACTATGTTGATACAAAAATCCTATTTTACACCAATGAAACAACCAATGTGCATATCAATATTGATTCCATCCAGAATTGTAGATTCAAAGCTTTCGGTTTTTATCTTGGATAACAAGTTTACTCACAATTCACCTTTTTGATTGAAGATTCAATACTCTATTATTGTAATAATTTTCACTCTTTCGTCATTTCATTTTTTAGTATTGCTTGCATTGTAGGTGTAATTTTATCAGAAGATTTTTTTTGTTTGTTTATGTTGATTGACATTTTAATTGTAATTGATCGAATGTTTCTCACTTATGAAAAGGGTATTTGATTATTTAATCAATTTCATTCTTTACATGTTCTCCTATATAATTTGAGGTTTAACAACTCATATATCAGATTATAGATAGAAATAGTGAATCCATGCAATGCATATAATTTGATTGATGGTGTTTCTACTTGGCTAGGTATGATAAAACTACTTTAGAAATATTTGTCTAGGTATGAATGAAGTAGGTGGATAATTGAGTTTCAATGACATATATGATTTTACCCATGAATGAGTTTTTGTGATGTTAAGGTGCAATGGATATTGTGATTTATAGTGAGCTCCCCATTACCCAATTCCCTTTGATTCCTTTTTTAAAAGAACTTTTTCATTGTCCATTATTGTTACTAAAATCATCTTATAATTGTGTAAGTTTCATTTGGATTTTTATAATTCTTTATCTTCTAAATCATCGAATATTGTTTCTTGTACGACTCCAACCTCATAATTTGGTTATTATGTTGTTAGAGACCACTTACTCGTTGATTCATAAGATGGGTAATTGAGCATTATCAAAATGGTATTGTTGCTGGAAAGAGTAAGGCGTATTGAATTAGTTTGGAATTTAGAGTGTACCTCTTTCTAGGGGTGTACATTGGTCGGTTCGGTTCTATGTATTATTGGTTCGGTTTATTAGTTTTTGATTTTTAGATATGTTAAACCAATAAGATATTTTTTATTGATTTTCGATTTATCGGTTTTGGTCTGTAACGGATCGGTATTCGGTTTAACCAATAAGAAAATACTTGTAAAACAGATATATGACTTTTCTAATAAATTTGATGTCAAAACACAATAATATATCTTTATTAGTGGAACACAAAGAGAAATTAAGAAGAATAAGGTTAGATTTTAGCGTTTGTATAATATGAAATTGTGAACTCGAAGTCATTGTGAAGTGTAAATTAAAGGTTAAAGGAAAAACATAGTAACTCGTAAGACGATTAAATTAATATATAATATTTATATACAAGTAAAAGTAGAAAATTACGAATCTTAATAGGTTATCGATTTACCCAATAACCCAATAATAAAAATAGATAGCGAACCGATAACCGAATAATTTTTTAATAAAACCATTAAGCCAATACCCTATAATACTTTTATCAGTTTGATTTATAAGTCAGTTCGGTTTTGTGCACACCCCACTTCTTTCTATCTAAATGTGAATATTTTTTTTTCTTCTTATTTATTGTTTTGGGTCTATGACTTCTTGTGATGAAGCAGTGCTTGGTGGTTACAATTCCTATATTGATGACCCATGACCTTGACCTTGTTTTGAAGGACTTTATGTTAGATAAGGTTATTTGAATGATGCTTTAGATGAGGTGATGTGTCCAAAAATGGCGTGGTGAGTCCAATTTGGCTAGTGTTTTTTTGTCTAAAAGCTTGAACATGATGAAAGGCTAGAACATCTTATGTTAATAAGGAATGATTTATGCAGGGGCGGATCTAGGATTTGGAGGTAGTGGGTGCCACAATACAAGTAATATAAAAGGATCGATTGCTTTTAATTTTGGGTCACAATTCATATTACTGATTATTGTTTTATTTTTATATACAAATTGATCAAATAGGCATGTTAGTGATATTTTCTTTTAGATATCTGAGATAAGAGATAACTAATTAATTCAAAAAATTTTTTCTTTTGGGAATTAGATGTCTTATTAGCTGAAACTTTGTGCAAAAAAAGATTTTTCATATTAAAATTTGAGCTTCAATAAACCATATAATAGTATTAACATAATATATTATGTTAACTTTATGTGTTATTGGAGATACATAGTAGGGAACGAAAAAAAAATGTAATTTAAGCCTAGTCATCTTAATTATTAGCAAAAACGTTGTTGAAGATAGAAAGAATCTTTAATTCTTTTAAAAAAACTCTAGTAATATATTCATCATTTTTAAAACTTACATTTTTAAAAAATATTATTTAAACATATTCTTAATAATATTTATTTGACGTTCATAATTTAGTACTCATTAATTGATAAAAATAAACATGCAACATATCAAAAGATTAATAATTAGTGAAAGAGAAAGTAAAAAAAACACTAATAATTAATCATGAAAAGAAGTCAATTTGAATTAATAAAGAATTCGTAAATAAAGAAGAATGAATGGAGAAAAGAGTAAAAATTAATCATGAAAAG
>NC_028646.1:53135599-53171453 GCF_001406875.1 Solanum pennellii | reverse complement strand
TTGAAAATACACATGACCATGTAATTTGGGAATATTGGGAAAACAATTTTTAAATCTCATTTTGATGATTTGAGAATTGATTTGAAATTTGTTTATGATGAAATCCATATTAAGGTTCCTTACCTTATGGCCTAACCAATAATTAGAATAACTGGTGACCCCAAGTAAACCCTAGGTACTAGAATACTACTATCGGATAAGCTGAGCATTCTATATAATGAAAGTGAAAGCTAAAACACGACTGGGTGTGAAAAGTACTTAATGTATATATGAATGACATCCATGAAAAACTGAACAACTAGTGTATGTATTATAAAAGCCTGAAATAACTGGAATGACAAATAAATAAGTTTATTGGAAAGATTGATGTTTTTGATATGTCGTTTTGAACATTCGAGGAGAGTATTGTTGCACTTTGTCCAGATTCCACCTCTACATTTGTTGGGCCACTACTGATTGGAACTCCACCCACCCACACACAGACACATTGTTTCAAATATTAGGTGGGGTGCATGGCATAGATGCATAGATTCAAAAGCTAGTACATGCATAGATTCAGAAGATAGTACAAGCCTTCCTACTAGCCCTCAAGAGATCTCTTCGCACTTAGGTATTTTTTATTCGACCTTATCCATTATAGTGCAAGAGCATCTGTCACACCCGGAGCCTATACCATGGAGGTAGTCAGCACTTAATGACCATTGTTGGCCTTGCGGGGACCCTTGGCCTATCTTACTTAACTCACTGGAAGACTTAACTCAATAAAAAAAACAATCTTATAATATAACTTAAAGTAACTAACTTGTCCAAAATGGCACTAAGTATCATAGAAAAATGTCTGCAGTACAAAGATAAGAGAGTCAACATAATTATCTCACTGTCTATGAAGCCTCAATAAAAATAAGATTGATGTTGGGACAGACCCCACAACACCCTTTAAAAGAAAGACTGAAAAGCAAATAAATGTGTCCTATAAAATGCTAGGAGGCTCACCACTGACTCTGAGTGCTCAGCTGGATCAACAAGGCGCTGAATCATGCTGATCCATGTTATCTGCGTTTGCTTCATGATACGATGCAGGCCAACTGGCATCAGTACATTGAATGTATGAGTATGCGAGTTGGAATGCTAATAACAACTTAAGCTTGAAAAAGAGTAAAAACTAACAATTACCTTGGCTCTTCTAAACTCTTGAATAACTTGACTTAATATAAAGCAACTAGACACATGCAATATGTAAAGCTTTTAAAACCATGAAAAACACTTAGTTCGTTAAAGAAAATGCAATAACAAACTCAACATTATTTATATATAAAGTAATATAGTTTATGTGGGGGAGTCTCAAACCAAAAACCACCACTATGAGCCTAAATGGTGGTACAACTGCTTGCCCAAACTGCCAGTTCTATCCTATACTTTGTCGTCGCATAAAACTACTTAACTTCGTGAATCCAGTAGCTTATGTTATGTGATCATCTAAAAAGTATCACCCATTAATACCCATAATATCAACAATGGAGACTTGAGTTCTTATGAACTCGCATCCCCATATTGGTGCTCACTAATACTCCCAAAAATATACTTAACTCATGCATTAAAAAAAACTTCATTCTTTGGGTTAGGATAATTGCTCAGCACTTAGCTTTAGAAAGCTCTTTTGGAATCAATATTCCCCTTTCTTGCTCAAAACTCTTTTGGAAATTTTAGTTTCCTCTTATATTAAATGTGAAAACATTTATATACTCTTAGGGAATTCTTAGTTCCCCTATAAGTTTTGAGAAATCAACTCAACTCTTTACTCTTTACTTAGCTTGAAACTTGAGTCTTAAATCAACTCTTAGGGAATAGTTAGATCCTTTATATTTCTTTGAAGGGAGGACTTCAACTCTTTACTCTTTACTTAACTTGAAATTTGAGTCATAAAAAAGTTAAAATGTTGTTAAAGACCCTTGAGAACTCTCAAGAACGAGAAGAAAAAACAGAAATTCATGACAAAGATTATAGACACACTCAAGAAATTATGTGGTTATGGATATTAGGATAAAGATGTCCTCTATAGACCTGATAGTTGTAGTTCTAACTGAGGAGCCTAAGGGAGCCCCTCGTATTCTCTTTTGTATTTTTATACTGTGAGGACACAATTACTTTTTAAGTTCAGGCTGTCTCCCTTCTTGTTCGTATTATGATTGTGAGTCCAAGCTAACCCTGAGCTGGCATATTATAAGCATACTAAAACATGTTGAAATAAGAGATACTATGTAGAAGCTTAAAACAATGGTAACTGAAACTTGGGAATACCCAACTCATATGAATACATGAAATGTACTAAGATTTCAAAAACAAATTAAAGATCACACTCAACTAACTGACTAGGGATGCTAGGACATGCCCCTAGCTAACTCTAACAAAAACTGAAACTAGAGTAAGAGATTAAATGTAAAAGAACATGTCTATCGTCCTCAAATAATGAGGACTCACCCTTGATACTATCAAATACGGATCGGGAACCTATCTATACATCATTTGAAAGCTGAGGACCTTAACCAAAAGATGTAGCACAAAGTATGTGTTAGTACTTGAAGGTAATAAACATGCAGTATAGGGTACACTTGTTAGAAAAACATGATAATTTATTAGGAATACTCTAAAAATTAAATCACCAAAATAAACTGAACCAGCTACATCCCCTTAGGACAATCTGTATCCATCAAGCTATGTCGCTCCACGCCTCTTAGAGAGCCAAGGACGCCTGGAGACCCCATCCTTTCCCCATCTTTTCGCACTTGTTCCTAAGTGATGTAACCACGTGTCTTAGTAGGTTCTAACACTCTAAGGTACATGTAAACATCAAGAAATCATCCATCAACATGATATCAACCTTGAATCCATAATCCAATTCATGGGAAGTTAAGATCAAAGTCAAAGAAGTTAAGACTCAAGTGTAAAAGTTAAGAAACAAGTCAAAGTAAGTCCGTAAGGCTTTCAAGAGTCTTAAACTAACATTTTTACTTTATTTTAAGGCTCAGTCTAGAAGTTGAGCAAAGAGTAATGAGTTGAGTTAAAAATCTCAAAAGTTATAAGGGAACTAATTATTCTTTAAGAGTTAAGTTACAAGTTGAGCAAAGAGTGAAGAGTTCAGTTCATTTCTCAAGAGTTCTAGGGAAACTAAGTATTCCTAAGAGTTTCAAATGTATTTAACATTTTAATTAAGAAAGAAAGATAGACTTCCAATAGAGCCTTTGTCTAGTTTTAGTAAAGAGGAAACTATGATTTCCAAGAGAGCTTTTAAAAGCTAAGTTTGAGCAAATTATATCAAACCAGAGAAGTCGTTGTTTTAAAACATATGAGCTGAGTATTTTGGGAGTAGTATTGAGCACCAATATAGGGACGGGAGGTCATATTAACTCAATCCTCATAAACCATGTTGCTAACATATATAGATGAAGGGTCGTCCTTTTGAGATGATTCCTTAGTGCATTTCAGCATTGATTAGTGGATCCATTTAATAGTTCAGGTTCTATATCGATGGCAAGGTATAGGACGCTCCTCATTCAATGTGAGGTAAGTAGTTTTACCATTGCTTAGGCTCCAGATGTCGGACCAAGCATTTAGATATACCTAACTTATCACTCTGCATGTAATACACTAGGAAAGGATTGTTGTTGCAAGGAATACTATGTTATGAACCTGTGAGGAACACATATACCCTAGTTACTCTGTCATCTTGCTAAAACCAAAGTTTAGTTTTATTCAAGTGCTAATTACATTGTTAGGAATTTGTTTCACAAAACCCCCTTTTACTTACTTGCTTTGTAAAGACATTGAGTGAATAGATATAATCGTGAGTTAAAGTTATGTCTAAGCCATTTTCCTCGTGGGATCGACCCCAACCTACTAGTTGGGTTTTCTACTTGATAACAATCACTTATGCTTCTTCAGGGAGGTATAATTTGAGCGTATAAAATATTTGCACCCCTGCCATGGAATTATTGCTTTTAGATTAATTATTATTACATCATTTATATTTAGCCAACTATTTCCTTATTTAACTTTATTATTTTTTGTTTTTTTTTTATACTCAAGTCTAGCTCTAGTGTATGTGAATTACAAAGAGCCGAGGGGAACCACTCACTACATACGGTCCTGAACTAAATCAAACTTTAAGAAGAATGGACAGCCAAGGGATTCCAGTCAACCCTAACAGAGAACATCTATGTGATTGATTAGTCCATCAGCCTCCATTACAAGTTCAGTCACACAACCTGGCAAACATTGAGAATCATTTAGGTGATGCCTTGAGGGTGCAACCTCCAGTAGCCCCACGACTTATTGATTAGTACAACGGTAATGCGAACATTGTAGACTCTGATGGACCTCTTGTCCTATCCCCATTGCCCCCTGGGCACACTTTTGCGGTGTCTAGTAGCTTGATATAGACTCTCACCGCGAGGAGCTTGTTTTAAGGACTTCAATCGGAAGACGCCGTTGCGCATATAGCCAAGCTGAGATCGGTGTGAAAAATTTGTGTGGTCGTCCAGACTCTGATATGAATGTTATCGGGGCTGCGAGTGTTTTCTTTATCACTGACCAGAGATGTTGCTATTATAGTTCACTGAGCTATCCCACAACTCTATCCACTCTTGGGCTCATTTCGAGAGATTTGTTCTTAGCGAGATACTATCTAGTGTCCAAAAAGTTAAACCACAAGGATAAGCTAAACAACATTGTGGAATTTCCTAGTGACTCGGTGAGTAGCTCTTGGGACAAATTTACTGCATTCGTGAGGGGTGTCCCGAATCGTCGTATTGATAATGAATCAATTAAGGAGTACTTTTATAAAGGTCAAGATGAAAACAACAAATTGTTGCTTCATACTATTGCAGGTGGCTCTTATGGGGAATGCACATATGCTGAGATTCCAAAGAAATTGGAAAACATATCTCGCAACAATAAAGCTTGCAACACTAGAAAGTCGGACACTGGGCGAAACACCTTCACAGTACAGGCTACAAACATTTAATGTTTGGAGCGATGAATTTTCATTTAAAATACATGAAATCAATATTATGACAGGTCATTAATTGGGGGGGGGGGAAGAGAGAAAGTTGACCATAAGTTCCATTATTTTCATATTGTTAACTAAGTTATATATTTGATAGAGGCGGAGTTAGGTAAGACAAAGTTAGGTAGGATTCATAGGCTCAGACGAATCCACTAGATTTTTTTTAGATCCTATATTTGTATTAGAAAATTATTTAAATATATGTACATTAACATGTGAACCCCCAAATATCATTGATTTAGAACTCGCAAACTAATAACTTTTACTCCGCCTATATTAACTAATTTGAACACGTTTATTTTGTATAATTGTCATGATTTTTTTCGAGTGGATGTAAAAGTTTTATAATAATCAAGTGAAGATTAACTTAAAAAATCAAAGTAGTAAATGAACATGGAGGAAGATGAGATATGTATTCAATATTTTGACTATGTATTTTTGTTGCATAAATTTAGCCACCTGAACTATATAAAATATACCACATTCTTTAAAATTTAAAATATATTAAATATTTCAACTAGCTATACAAATCTCATACTCAATATAAAGTCTTCATGTATCTCTCTAAATTTGTAAGCCTTCTCTTCTAACAAAATGTCACTCAATTCAAAGAAATAAGTTTGAAAGGTAAGTTGATCTCTCCAATAGAGATGAACTGTGTTGGAGATTTAATTTATGACGACTTCAAATCAAATCCACACCAAACATCCACCATGTCTCCTGATAGGGTAATTATTTTAACATTGCATGGTGGTCAAATGGGAAAAACTAACTTTGTTATTGGCTTGAAATATATATTAACGACAAATGAAAACTGGATTACTTGGAGTATGATGTATGAAAAATTAAATGAAAATATTTCTGAGCCCCTTGACTTTATGGAGTTCGCTATTGGCCTCATCAAGGACCTTGCAACTCACCATGTCAGAAAATAGATGTCAGCCCCATTCCCAATCAATAACAAGCTAGATTAATTACTATTACTATCCTAAATTCTTATGAATGAATACGACTATTTGTGTGATATATGTTTCACAAGTTGTATTATGTATTTCATACATATTTATGAATAAATAAAACTATTTTGTGTGATATATGTTTTATGAATTGGCTACATATTGTGTGATACATGTTTTATGAATTGACTACATAAGTGTTCTAATTGTTAGTAATATATATTTAAAATTTATCATAGAAAGTGTAACTCCTGTATCATTTTAAGTCTTGCTCTGAAGTAGTCATAATTAATCTTACAAAATAACCAAAAACCTAAAATTTAATATGCAAAAAACTATGAAACTATAAAAATATCTGGACCATATCTACTGATTATCACTATACTTCAAATTAGTTATTTATTATCGAACTCGGCTCACCTCTAGTACAAGAAGCATCTAGTCTGTCTCATAATTATATAGAGGTCAATAATTATTTGATCACATAACCTCTTAATTAAATCATGTTAATATAATCAAACCTTTCTGGCTTACCATCGATTTCTCAAGATAGAAATGGAAATGGAGAATCAGAGTTGTACATGCCCAGGTTAGTTTAGGTTTTTCAAATATCAAACCTAACTATTTGAGTTTAACTTTTAAAATTTATAAACCAAAGGAAACTAATAAAACTCAACTTTTTTTTGATTTTTTCAAATACCAAGTGAAATCATTGTGTCAGATTTTTAAATTTTAAATCAAATAAAACCAATAAATCTTAGATTTTTTCATGTTGTGGGGGTTTTCCGATGAAGTGTACATGCAAACATATAATTAACTTAAATTCTAGATATTTCTTTAGTCCAATAAAAGTAAAACTATCTACGGTATTTCTTTAACAAATAACACAAAATATGAGATGAGTGATGACCCTAAAATATTCAATAAAAAAATAATGAAATCATCAGATATAAAAAGAATATTGCAAAGTCATAATGAAAATGATCATAATTATAAAGTACTAAATCACGGTAGAATAAGTCTAATTAGAATTAGTTACATGATTAAGCATTTTAAAAAAATTAAAATTAGACTATGTATTTTAAAGGTCTAAACTAATGTAAAACTAAAGAACAAAGAATCAACATTATTGTCCTTCTTAGTGTTGAATTAATTTATTTTGTTAGCATAATATTGATTTGATTTCAAGTTGAGCTTTATTAGAGTTACTAATATCTATGGAGTATAAACATTGTTGGACCATGCAAAATTCTAAGTTTAAAAAAACTTGAAAAAATATGTAAAAAGAAAAAAATTGCAGAAATATCACTACAAAAAAACCTCAAATTGCCAACAGATTTTGCTAACAACTTAAGTTGCTTAGTATTTCACGAACAAATTATTGACATATTTCTAACTAACTCATATTTTAAAATTTAACAACGAAATTCTAACAGATTACCAACAAAAATATTACTAAGTATTTTAGTTGGTAAATAAGGCGGGGAAAAATGGTGCCAAATTTACCAAAATTCTTTCAATGGATTACCAACTGAAATATTACTAACGTACACCTTGTTTGGTAATAAACCAACAAAGTATATATCGGTTGGTAAACATGACCAATTTTTTAAAAATAATTTAATAACATACTACAACGAATTACTAACTAAACATTTACCAACGACTGAATTGTGTTGCTAAATTTACCAACCAAATATAAATATGTTGGTAAATTAGTAACGAAATGTAATTTGTTGGTAAACTTTCCAACCAATATCCAATAAGTAGGAAAATTTTCCAAAGAAAAAAGATTGTAGTTAGTAAATTACTAAGAACATTAAAATAGTTGGCAATATACCAATCGATTATTAATTCATCGGTAAATTTACCAACATATTAATTATTAGTTGGTAATGTTACATATGAATGTTTAGTTGAATAGTAACTATTACCAAATGTGATAAACTTTATTGGTAAATTATTAATTCCTAACTTATATTTGAATTGTTGAAGTTAATTCTTTTTGGTAAATCAGCCTCTAGTGTTGAGTCTTTCATATTCAGTTTCTGTCATTAGACGTTTTAACTATTAACTTTTAGTCAAAACTTGCCTTTGGTCATAATTTTTTGTAAACGTGCTCAGACTAAAACTATGTCAATGTCATTAGTTTTTAAAGATCATTTTTATCTAACAGGTAGGTTGGTTCAAATTTTTAGGCTTTCAGTTTTTATTTGTGCAGTTACGTGTTTTAAATCTTTTGTTTTGACCAAAATCTAACTTTGGTCAATATTCTTGTGAGCGTTCTCATATTAGAATTTTTTCAACATAATTAACTCCAAAGGTCATTTAGGATGGTTGGTTCGAATATTGATTCTCTTCATTTTTAGTGTGTGGCGTTAGGTATTTAACATATATATTTTGGCCAAAATTTAGTTTCTATCAATATATTTGATAGAGTGCTGTTAGATTTTTGAAGATCATTGTTTTTAGTGTGTGTCTTTAGACATTTTACCTTTTATGTTTTTGCTAAAATTTCACTTCGTCAATATTTTTGCTAATCATGCTCGAATTGAAATTTTATCACCGCGTTTAGCCGTACAAGTTCAATTTTTATCTCATATGATTGTTGGTTCGGGTTTTGAGACTTCTATTTTCAATTTGTATCGTTAAGTGTTTTAACTTTTGGCTAAATTTGTTTTTGTGAACCATGCTCAAATTTGAATTTCGTTAGCACAATTAGCTCCGGAAGGTCATTTTTCGTCTTATAGGAAGGTTGGTTTGGATTTTCAGGTTTTGATATTCAGTTTATACCATAGGCGTTTTAACTTTTAACTTTTGGCAAAAATTTGATTTTGCATAACATTTTTTGTCAACGTGCTCTTTTGAGAATTTTGTTAGTAAGATAAGCTTCCAAAAGGTCATTTTTATATCTAATAGGATGTTTGCTTCAAGTTTTGAGGCTTCCATTTTTAGTTTGTGTTGTTAGGCATTTTAACTTTTAAGATTTTGCCAACAATTAGATTTGGTCAATATTTTTGATAAACGTGCTCAAATTTTTGCGTTGTTTCATTCAAATATGATTTCTAAAATTGATATTAATATTTTTAGATTTATATTTATGCTCTTAGATTTTCAAATGTAATAAATTAATAAATATTTAATATTGAACAATCATTTAGTTAATAATATTTTGAACATATTATCAATCAATTACTAACCTAACATTATACATGAATGACATATTGCCGACAAGCTAACAATAAATTAGAAAAATTTATCAGAAAAATAAATAACCATACTAACATATTTAAAATTTACTACCAACAAGGGTTGTAGTGCCGTGGTAAGAACTCTTCGTTCTTAATCAAGAGGTCTGGGGTTGGATTCCCCCTGGGTATGGAGTTGTGTTTGTTAGGGAGCGTTTTGCTTTTCTGTTACTAAAGTTGACAACCAACGAAATCGAATAATGAAGAAATTTTTTTTTACTAATTTCTTTTCAATTTGTTAGTAAAGGTACTGAGGATATCCTAACTAAAAATGAGTTGGTGAATTTATCTACGGAAATTTCAGGGTCATGTTTTAAAATTTTATAACAATATTTTTGGATGTTTACCAACTGATTTTTGGATGGTAAGTTTACCAACAATTTAAAATCGGTAGGTAATATTTCGTGACAAGTTTTTTTATCATCGATATAATATAAGTTGGAATTTAGTTGGTAACTTAATTTGCTAGCCGATTTGATCAATTTTTTAACGAATTTTTTTGTTGGTAATTGGGATTCCTTTTGTAGTAAGTAATGTTTAGAATTTACATCAAAGTAAATACTTTTGCGTATGAAATAAATTTTAAAAATTATATATATAATATGGAGTTGATTTGTTATCAAGTTAACTTTTTTAGTTAAAACCAAACTAGCTGAAGTATAGTTGAGCTCTTTTTTTCCAATACCAAACCAAGTTAAACCCAAACCATTAGTTTTTTTTTTGTTTGACTTGACTTGCAATTTTATTCTATTTTCAATTTGGTTTTGTATTTTTAGCTAATTCCTCTACCTAGAAGAACTTTTTGAGTGTGTGAGAATTTTATTTTGTTGGGAAAGTGATTTTCCTACCATGGATGATATTTATTCAAGATATAAATGGTACAAGACTCGATGCGTTTGCAACTTTTAATGTGAAGAAGTGTCTAAGATGTGTTTAAAAAATGCCTCTAGTAGACCTTAATTTTAACATTTCGTGGCTCGCAACAGACAAGAATAAGCAAAGAAACTAAAATTTATCATATATGGAAAGAATAGGAAAATTAGGCAAATTCTTAAGTTTAAGAAGTGAGTTTTTCTCATTTTCAAACGGCCATAACTTCTAGCTTAAGATGAATTAGAGTCAAATCTTTATATGTTTGGAAAGTGAATGGAAAGATCTTTCCGACGGTGCCAAGTTTGCACGATTTCTATATCATATGAGGGAGATATTCCTTTCGATGGTTGGGCTGTTGAAGTGAGAAAAGTCGAATTCAGGATTTTAGTTAGGGCAAACTTTGTCTTTTCACCCATCCTTCTCAAAATTCGTTCTAAGAGTTTATTTGGGTTAAAATAGGTTGGAATTCAGAATAGAAAAGTTATTTACGCTTAGGTCTTGGAGAAGAAAAATGAGAAGAAGGAAAAAGGGAGAAAAGATAAGGAATTCATCAAGAACGCCAAGATATTCGAGTGGAATTCGTCGGGGATGATCCTATTAAGGTAAGTGAGATATTTATGTTATGGTCTAGTTCACCCACACACCAACTCGTTTAGTTCAGAGAATTTTGAGTAGCTTGAATGATGCGAAGTGCATTTCTTGATGAACGTTGTTGAAATCTTAATGGTTGAGTTGTTACATACCTTTAGTTGATTCGGTTGATGTTTCCAGGTTGTTTCTTGAGAGAAATCTATTGGGTATTGAGGTTTTTGGTCATCCTAAGTGTTTGAGGGAACATCCATTAAGGTATAGAGATTAAAAACGGAGAAGAAAAGTTGATTTTCCATCAGACAGTCCGTGGGGCGCCGCTCCTTCCTGAGCCCCAAAGGACATGCTTTGCTTGACAAGCCCTTGAACACCTTACCAGCCAAAGCCCCTCAAGATAGTCTTTATTCGTCAGGATCTGGCGCTCCACGCCTATTAGAGCACCAAGGACACCTGGAGACCCTTTTATTTCCCCATCTCTTTGTACTAGTTGCGAAGTGATGTTCCCACATTTCTTAGTTGATTCGCACTCTAAAGTACATCTAAACGTCATCAAATCATCCATAAACATGAGATGATGAACCTTGAATCCATAATCCAATTCAAGGAAAGTTAAGATAAAAGTCAAAGAAGTTAAGCGTCAAGTCTAAAAGTTAAGAAGCAATTCAAAGTAAGTCATCAAATCATCCATAAACATGAGATCATGAACCTTGAATCCATTATCCAATTCAAGGAAAGTTAAGATAAAAGTCAAAGAAGTTAAGCGTCAAGTCTAAAAGTTAAGAAGCAATTCAAAGTAAGTCCTTGAGATTTTCAAGAGTCTTAAACAAGCATTTTAACTTTGTTTTAAGGCTCAAGCTAAAAGTTGAGCAATGAGTAATGAGTTGAGTTAAAATTCTCCAAAGTTATAATGGAACTAAGTATTCCCCAAGATTTAAGTTACAAGTTGAGCAAAAATTAAAGAGTTGAGTTCATTTCTCAAAAGTTATAAGGGAAATAAGTATTCCCCAAGAGTTACAAATGTATTTCACATTCATAGAAAGGAAGGAAGTTAAACTTCCAACAGAGTCTTTGGCTAGTTTTAGTTAAGAGGAAACCATGATTTCCAAGAGAGCTTTTAAAATATAAGTTTGAGCAAATTATCTCAAACCAAAGAAGATGTTTTTGAAACATATGAGCTGAGTATGTTGGGAGTAATATTGAGCACCGATATCGGGAGGCGAGACTATATTAACTTAAGACCCCATAAATCATGTAGCTAACATGGACAGATGAAGGGTCATACATTTAATATGATTCCTTAATATTTCTTAGCACAGACTATTGGATCCACTTGGTAGCTCAGGATAGGAAGGTATTCTTGCAACGTGAGGTAAGACATTGTACTATCGCTTAGGCTCATAGTTATGATTGTCGGTTAGAGAATCTCCCAAAAAAACTATGTTACTTTCATATGTAAGTAAAGTTGAGTTTGTTACTACATTTTATTTAACGAACTAATTTGTTTCACTGTATGACAAAGCTTTATATGTATTGCATTGGTTTTAATTGCCTTATATGTATTGAGTTGAGTATTAATGAGTTGAGCAGAACCAACGTCAGTTTCTTTTTATTCCTTTCAAGCTTTAAGTTAGTGTTTAGCATTCCCACTTTCACAATTGTACATTCATTGTACTGATACCAGTGACCTACATCGTCTTATTATGCAGACGCATGTAAGAAAATTTTTATCGAGTGCCTCGCTTATCTAGTTTGAGCACGGAGAGTTAGTGGTGAGCCTCATTGAATTCCCAAGGACTCTTTTAATTGCTTTCCATGTTTTTACTTATAGAATGTTGTGGTTTTTTCCCGACATTCATCTTAATATTTTAGAGGATTCATAGATAGATAGTCAGTCAGATTATTCAGTTTGAGTCTCTTCATATCTTATATTTCAGATATTCAAATTGTGAGGCTTATGTGCAATTTTTGCCCAGACATTTCTTTAAGCCATTTGTATGAGAATGTTTCTCTCTTTATGGTTATGATAATTTTTCTGTTGTTTTAAGTAAGTCAGGACAAGGGTTCGCTAAAGATCACCAGTGGTCATTGGGTGCCGGCCATATCTAGGAAGTAGGTTTGGGGCGTTTCAAACTTGGTATCACAATATAAAGCTTAAGAGTCATAGAGAGTCTATGAAGTTGTGTGTAGGTCATATTTATAATTGTGAAGTGCACCATATACATAATAAGGAGGAAACAACATTCACAAATTTTTTCACTTCCTTTATACTCACTTTGTGCGTTTGAGTTTATCTCTAAAAGTCTCTCTCTAGTTCGAAATGTTGAACCTCATGAACAAGTGTTACCCAATGCACCTGAAGTGCAACCTCCAGAGGAGGTTAGCCACGCTGAGTTCTGTGAAGCTATCAGGATGCTAAATAAGGTTGTGTGACTAACAAGATGGTCAACAGGGAGGAGCTCGATTAAAAGACGCTGACACCTCAATAATTTGTGAGTTCCTAAGAATGAATCCTCGCAGTTTCACTGCTTCGAGCAGTACTGAGGATCCGGAAAACTTTGTGGAAGAGTTGAAGATGGTTTTTGATGTGATCTATGTCA
Source organism: Solanum pennellii (assembly GCF_001406875.1). NCBI lineage: Eukaryota > Viridiplantae > Streptophyta > Magnoliopsida > Solanales > Solanaceae > Solanum > Solanum pennellii. The sequence continues at coordinate 53,158,129 of NC_028646.1, read as the reverse complement.
TTCATATTGAGAGAGTCGGGCAAATTGCATACTAAATGAAGAATATTGCTAGGACTTAGTTCGATTAGTAGAAGGTGGGTAGAGATGCGAATGTACCACATCCGAGTTGCGTTTGTTTCGAAATGGCTTTCATGGGGCATTTCTTTCCCCTAGAACACAAAGAGGCTAGGGTACGACAACTCCTTACACTTAATAAGGATTCTCTAACTGTTCATGAATATGGATTGAAGTTCACCCAACTATCCGGTTATGCTCGGATATGGTTAAAGATATGAGGAGTAGAATGAGTTTTTTTGTGCTAGTTAACGTCGTTTGTCAAGCAAAGAGGGCCGGGCAGCAATGCTTATTGGGTACATGGACATTTGGAGATTGACGGTGTATGTGCAACAAGTTTAAGAAGAGAAGCTAAGGTAGAGAGTGAATTACAGGAACAAGAAAGCGAAGACTAGGAATGAGTATGGGATACAGAAAGGTGGTTCGAATCGTCCACAATTTCAAAAAGCAAAAGGGGCATGCATTATCATCTGCTAGTGCACCTTTACCCAGAAACATAGGTGAGTATAATGGCCAAAATTCACAGAACTTCATGTGTAGACCAGAAAAGTCCCAAGGTAGTGTGGCACACGGAGGTAATTGGGCTCCTGTATGTTGTAGGTGTGGTAAAAACCAATTACTTCAAATGCGTTCAACAAGGTCACTTTATGAAAGAGTATCCTAAGAAAAAGCAGGGTGGTTGAAATCCACGTAATAGATCCCAAACTTTATCAGTTGCACCACTAGAAAGGAATGCACCTAGAATAGCTACTTTCGGCAATAGAGGAGGAGAAAATCACCTCTATGCAATCACTAGCTTCCAAAAAAAAAGAGGACTCGCCAGATGCTGTCACATGTATGATCAAAGTCTTTACTTTTAATGTTTATTATTTGTTAGACCGTGGAGAAGGTTTATATTTTGTACTCCTTATGTTGCAAATCCGTTTGAGATTCTTCCTGAGAAACTATGTGAACATTTTTGTGTTTTCTACCCCTGTTTAGAGTCTATTAAAGTGGAGAGAGTCTATCGTGATTGTCCTATTTCTATCAATCACAAGAGCACCATGCTAACCTAGTGGAGTTAGACATGCTAGATTTTGGATGTCATTCTTGGTATGGACTGGCTTTATGCCTATTATGCATCAATAGACTGTAGAACTCGAGTTGTCAAGTTTCAGATTCCTAATGAGCCACTCATAGAGTGGAGTAGTAGTTCACCAGTTCCTAAGGGTCATTTTATTTCATACCTTTAAGGAGACAAAGTTAGTTACAAAGGGGTGTATATATTACTTAGTCCGAGATAATGACTCAAGTGCTGATGTACCTGCCCTTCAGCCACTTCCTATAGTAAAAGAGTTTCCAGAAGTTTTCCTAATGATCTACTCAGAGTCCCTCCTAACAGAGAAATAGAAATTGGCATAAATATCATCACAAATGCTCATGCTATCTTTGTTCCACCATATCGAGTGGAACTAACAGAGTTAAAAGTGTTGAAAGAACATCTGAAAGATCTTTTTGATATAAGTTTTATCCGAACAAATGTATCTGCTTGGGCTCTCCAGTCTTGTTTGTAAGAGAGAATAATTGTTCCCTTAGGATGTCTATAGACTATCGCCAACTGAATACGTTTACCATCAAGAATAAGTATCATTTTCCAAGGATAGATGATATTTTTGTCCAGCTTCAGGGTGCTTCCTGCTTTTCAAAAATTGATCTCAGATCGGGCTACCATCAGTTCAAAGTTAGGGAATGTAATATTACAAAGACAACTTTTAGAAACAAATATTGGCATTATGAGTTTTTTTCCATGTCCTTTTGTTTGAATAAATCACTTGCATCATTCATGGATCTCCGAATATAGTATTCAAACCTTATTTAGATATGTTTGTTATCGTGTTCATTGATGACATACTAATATATTCAAGGAATGAAGAAGATCATGCTAGTCACCTAAGGATAGTTCTTTAGACCTTGAAAGATAAGGATTTATATGCCAAGTTCTCAAAGTGTGAGTTTTTGCTTAAGTCTGTGGCATTCTTGGGCCACATAGTTTCCGATAATGAGATTAACGTGGATACCTAAAAGATAGAAGAAGTTCAAAGATGGACTAGACCATAATATTCTACAAATATAAGGAGTTTCTTAGGTTTGGTTGGCTACAATAGAAGATTTGTTGAGGGGTTTTCATCTATCTCGTCTCCTTTGACTAAGTTGACTCAGAAGACAGTTAAATTTCAATAGGCTGAAGCTTGTGGGAAATTATTTCACGAATTAAAAATGAGGGTTTACTATTGCCCTACTATGACCTTACCAAAGTGTACTGAAGGTTTTGTGGTGTAATGTGATGCATCAAGTGGTTGTTTAGACTGTGTGTTAATGTAGAATTGCAAGGTTATAGCTTATGCCTCCATACAGTTAAAAGTTCATGAGAATAACTATCCAACCATGACTTAGTGTTGATTGTGGTGGTATTCACCTTAAAGATATGGCAATCACTACTTATACGTGTTCATGTTGATATATTCACTGATCAAATGAGCCTATAATATATTTTTACCCAGAATAAGATCAATCTTAGACAAAAGAGGTGGTTAGAACAACTCAAGGATTAAAACATAAGTGTTGTTTAAAACCTAGGTAAGGAAAATGTTGTTTTTTATGCTATGAGAAATTTATCCATGGGGAGTATTGGCCATGTTGAGGAAGAAAAGAGAGAGTTAGCCAAAGATGTGCACAGAGTTACACGTCTGGGAGTCGGACTTATGGATTCCACAGAAGAAGAAATAGTTTTGACTAATGGGGATGAATCATCACTAGTGTCGAAGGTGAAAGGAAAGCAAGACCAAGACCCCATTTTGCTTAATTTGAAGGTGGTTGGGCATAAGCAAAGAATATTTGCTTTTGAACATGGGGGAGATGGTTTGATAAAGTATCAAGGCAGATTGTGTGTACATAGGGTGGATAAACTCGAATAGAGTATATGGAGGAGGCTCATATCTCAAAATATTCCATTCATCTTGGTTCCACAATGATGTACCTCGATATGACAAAGGTATACTGGTGTGAAGGTATTAAGAAAGACATTGCTAAGTTTGTTGCCAAGCTGCCGAACTGCCAACAAGTGAAAGTGGAACACCAAAATCCTAGAGGGTTGGCTTAGAATATAGAACTTTCGGAATGGAGGTGGAAGATTATTAATATGGACTTCATCACACGCTTTCCAAGGTCTCAAAGACAACATGATTTAATTTGTGTGATTCTCGATAGAATGACAAAATCAGCCCACTTCTTGCCGGTAAATACCACTCATTCGGTGGAAGATTATGCAAATTTGTACATTTAAGAAGTGGTAAGACTTCATGGAGTCCCAATTTCAATCATTTCATATAGAGTTACCCAATGTACTGCTCAGTTCTTGAAGTCTTTCGAGAAGGATTAGGTTCAAAGGTGAACTTAAGTAGTGCTTTTCATCCTTAGACGGATGATTAAGAAGAGCGTACTAACCAGAACTTAGAAGACATGTTAATAAATTATGTGATCGATTTCAAGGGGAATTGGGATGATCACCTACCTATCATTGAGTTCGTTACAACAACAGCTACCATTTCAGAATCTAAATGATTCCATATGGATCTCTTTATGGGAGAGATGCAGATCTACAATTGGGTTGTTCGAGCTTGGTGAAGTAGGGTTGATAGGACCAGATCTAGTTCACCAAGCCACGAAGAAGGTGAAGGTTATTCAAGAGATATTGAAGACGACACAAAGTAGTTAGAAATCCACACAAATGGAAGGAGAAGGCCAACGAAGTTTGAATTGGATGACTAGATGCTAAAAGTTTCACCCGTAAAGGGTGTTATGAGGTTTTGTAAGAAGCGGAAACTTAGTCCACGGTATATGGGACGTTATAGAATATCCAATAGAATTGGCAATTTAGCTTATGCATTGCAGCTACCATAAGAGTTAGCAGCGGGTCGTTTGGTATTTTATATCTCCATGTTGAAGAAGTGCATGGGTGACCCTTCATTGATAGTACCGACTGAGGATGTAGGGATTAAGGATGGATTTTCCTATGAAGAGATTACAGTTCAAATTTTAGATCTCGAAGTTTGCAACTTGAGAACAAAGGAGGGTGCGTCAGCCAAGGTCCTTTGGAGAAACCAATTCATTCAAGGGCGACATGGTATGCTGAAGAGGATATGAAGAGGAGATATTCACATCTCTTTGAATTTGGAGAAAATGCAGATCAATGTACTAATTCTCTTCTTAGTACTTTATTAAATATGAGTAAGCATGATTGTTATTTGATTTTGGATTGTTGTGTTGAAATTGATGTTACTATTCTTAGTGTAGTAAAAGAAATCTCATTCGAGTAGGAATGTTTCAAAGGGGAGAATTCGAAGCTCGTAATAGCAAAGAATAAGCTAAGAAACAAAATTTATCATTTTTGATAATACCATGAAAAATCTAGAAAATTCCTTAGTTTAAGAAGTGAGTTTAGGTCCTTTACAAACGGCCATAACTTCTAGCTCAGGATTATTTAGAGTCAGTTCTTTATATGGTTGGAAAGACCTTGGATATATTTTCCAAACGTCTCCGAGTTTGCATGATTTTTATATCGTATGACGGAGATATGCCTTTCGAAAGTTGGGTTGTTGAAGTGAGTAAGGTTCAATTCCGGATTTTTGTAAGGTCAAACATGGCTTTTCACCCATCTATTTCCTAATTCGGTTATAGGGTTTATTGGCGGTTAAAATAAGTTGGAATTAAGAATAGAATGATTATTGCCGCTTAGGGATTAGAGAAAAGAAAAGAGAAGAAGGAAAAAGGGAGAAAAGATCAAGAATTCATCAAGAATGCCAAGATCATCGAGTGAAATTCGCCTGTGGTGAACCCTATTAAGGTGTGTGATATTTTTCTACGTTGGAATAGTTCACCCACACACCAACTTGTTTTATTCAGGCGAATTTTGAGTTGATTGAATGATGAAAAGTGAAGTTCTTGAAAAACATTGTTGAAATCTTGATTGTTGAGTTGTTATATGGCTTTAGTTGATTTGATTTGTGTTTATGGGTTATTTCTCGAGTATAATATATTGGGTATTGAGGTAATTTGAGACCCTAAGTGTTTGGGCAAATATCAATGGAAGTTTAGAAGGTTTAGAGAAGAAAAACAGAGAAAAAATCTAATTAACCATCTGACAGGCCTGGGGCATCGCGCCTGCCAAAGCCCCGTACGACAAGCTCTACCCGAAGCACCCTAGCACGCTGAACCAGAAAAAGCTCCTCAAGAAAGTCTCTATCCATCAGGCTCTGGCGCTCCACGCCTCTCACAGTGCCAAGGATGCTTGGAGACTCAATTCTTTCCCTATCTTTTCGCACTAGTTCCTAAGTGATGTACCCACATTTCTTGGTTTGTTCTAACACTCTAAGGTACATTTATACGTCATGAAATTACCCATAAGCATAATATCATGAACCTTTAATCCATAATCCAACTCAAGGAAAGTTAAGATCAAAGTGAAATAAGTTAAGAGTCAAGTCTAAAAGTTAAGAAGCATGTCAAAGTAAGTACTTATGGTTTTGAAGAGTCTTAAGCTAGAATTTAACTTTATTTTAAGTCTCAATCTAAAAGTTGAGCAAAGAGTAATGAGTTGCGTTAAGATTCTTGAAAGTTATAAGGGAACTAAGTATTTCCTAAGAGTTAAGTTACAAGTTTAGCAAAGAGTAAAGAGTTGAGTTCATTTCTCAAAAGTTATAAGGGAAGTAAGTATTCCCAAGAGTTACAAATGTAATTCATATTTTGAGAAAGAAAGTAAGCTAGACTTCCAACAGAGCCATTGACTAGTCTTATTAAAGAGGAGAATATGAATTCGAAGAATGATTTTAAAAGTAAATTTGAGCAAATTATGTCAAACTAAAAATGTCGTTGTTTTTAAAACATATGAGCTGAGTATTTTGGGAGTAGTATTGAGCACCAATGTAGGGACTGTAGTTCATATTAACTCAAGTCCCCATAAACCATCTAGCTAACATGGACAAATGTAGGTTCACGCTTTTGAGATGAGTCCTTAGTGCTTTTTAGCATTGATTAGTGGATCTACTGAGTAGTTAAGGTTCTATATCGATGACAAGGTATAGGACAGTCCTCTTGCAATGTGAGGTAAGACGTTGTACCATCCCTTAAGTTAATAGTGATGCGTGTCGCTTAGAGAATTGATCTGTCTTTATTTAATGAAATTTCTAATGTATTTCATTTAATATTATTTTGTCTAAAGCCTTTTTGTAATGATTTTAACAAATTTATATCTTGTTTTGAAGGAAAGATGTTCAGGTGGCAATAAAAGGAAACAACTGAAAATAGTGCAGAATTAGAGCTACAGAGGAAATAGACGGTTCGTCGTTTAAATAATTGACCCTAGGTGTGATAGAAGATTAGAAGCTAAGGACATTGAAGGAAAACATCAGGGACGTATGACTAAGTGCGGAACCACGAAGGACAATAACGGTCCGTCGATTGATTTACAGACCATACAAATGAACCGTCATTTTGTTAGGAGAAGGTTCCAGTACCTGGTTTTGGAAGATTCTAAGTATAGAGCTACTGAGGAGTATCGACGACCTGTAAATGGGTCGACGAACCGTACGGTTGGTCCTTCATTAGATTTAAAGAGGGTGTCATTTGAAGAGCAAAAATAATTCTAAGTCCTGACTGACGAAAGTAGTCTGCGGACTGTCGATTGATCGACGACGGTCTATGAGTTGATTCATCGATTGATGCCGCGTACCTGAACAAAACATTCCTTCTTTAAATTCCTTTTTCCTTAGGACTATGTTTTATACATATATAGTGTATTAAAACATCTTTTTAGTGGGTTAGCTACTATTACTTTTTTTCTACTTTGTGTATTTGAGGTTGATTTTTGCAACTTTAGCAATTAGTTGATTTTTAGATTTGGTTTGAAGAATTTTTCTTGCAATTTCAAGTTTGATCTCTTGTATTATTCCTCTTGTCCAGTAAGTTTATCAAAAATTATGAATTGTGGTCTTGATAGCATGGGTAACTAAATCCCCAACTAGAGTTGTGGGAAGCATGGATAATTAACAAAGTATGACTAGCAATTAATCAATTCTTCAGTAGTGTTTTGCATGTGTTTTATAATTCTTTTTTTTAGAAGTTTTTTTAACGGTAGCAAACGTTAGAACTCGCCTTGTTGCTACTTGTCAAACCAAGGAGGTAGTTAATAAGAAAAGAATTATCAACATATATTTAGTGTAATAGTACTTAATAGGCTGGTGTCGATTGGTGCAATGTAATAACTCATCCCTACATCGATTATGATGTCTAATATGAGGTAATGGTAAGGGTTAGTAAGTTATACACACGTACCTGGACCAAGGTGCGGAGTGAAATTCTCTCGATGTCATACCAAGGATTTACAGATACCTAACGTATCACTTTGTATGTAATACACTAGGAAAGGATTGGTATTGTTAGGAATACTGCATTATGAACATGTGGGGAACACATATACCCTAGTTAGTCTGCCATCTTTATAAAACAAAAGTTTATTCGTGTTCAAGTGCTAATTACACTATTAAAGGAATGTGTTTCAAAAAAACCCCCTTTTACTTACTTGCTTTGGAAAGACATTGACTAAATAGATATAATCGTGAGTCAATGTTAAGTCTAAACCATTTTCATCGTAGGATCGACCCCAACCTACTAGTTGGGTTTTGTACATGATAACGATCGTCTATACTTCTTTAGTGAGGTATAATTTTAGCGTCAAATAATTGTGCCGCTGCCGGGGAATTATTCCTTTAAGATTATTTTAATTAAATTATTGATATTTAGTAAACTATTTCCTGATTTTACTTTTTTCTTTTAGTTTTTGTTTCTCTCAGGTCTAGCTCTAGTATATGCAAAGTACACAGAGACGAGGGGAACCATTCACTCCATACATCGTGAACTAAATCAAACTTTGAGAAGAATGGACAACCAAGGGGTTCGAGTCAACCCTAACAGAGAAAATCTAGATGATTGAGCAGGCCATCAGGCTCCATTACAAGTGTAGGCACACAATCGGGAACACATTAAGAATTAGTTAGGTGATGCCTTGAGGGTACAACCTCCAGTATCCCCATGACTTAAGGATTACAACAATGGTAATGTGTACATTGTATACTCTGATTGACCGATAGTCCTACCCTGATCATCCCTTGTGCACACTTTCGTGGTGTTGAGTAGCTTGATACAGATGCTCACCGTGAGGGCTTTTTTTGAGAAGTTCCAACGAAATACCCACATGCGCATATAGCCAACTGAGATCCGTGTGCAAAAGTTTTGTGGTAGACCAGACTTGGATATGAATGTTATCGGGATGCGAGTGTTTCCTTTATCACTGATAAGAGATGCTTCTATTATGGTTCACTAAGCTGCCGTACAACTCTATCCACACTTTGGATCATTTGAGAGATGTGGTCTTAGTGAGATACTATCCAGTGTCCAAGAAGCCAAACCAAATCGATAAGGTAAACAAGTTTTTAGCATTACCTCGGGAGTCAGTGAGTAGCTGTTGGGATAAATTTAATGCATTCATGAGGGGTGTTTTGAATTATCGCATTGAAGATGAGTCACTGAAGGTGCACTTTTATAGCGGTCAACATGACAACAACAAAGCGTTGCTTGATATTATTGCAAGTGGATCTTATGGGAAAGGCAAATATTTTGAGATTCCAAAGAAATTGAACAAGATATATCGCAGCACTAGAAATTCGGACAGTGGGTGAAACACCTTCCCAGTACAAGATACAAATAACACAATCACAGATGATATTCGTGAAAAGATGGCACAGATTAGAACTGAATTAGGGTTGTTATTGAATCATGTGAGTGGAGGCGTAGCGAAGGTGAATGCGGTGAACTATTTTGTGAAACCACAACCACTGGATGATAAGTTTTACTATGAGGAGGATACATAAGTAGTAAATGATCAACGAGGGGCGAAGGGGGGGGGGGTGGTGGCTTCTGACCAAACGCCCAAGGTTCCAATCAGAACAATTGACGCCAAGATCAAGGAAACCAAGTTTAGACTATGGTAATTACAATCAAGAGGGTCAATATATCCAAGATGGAAACTACAATTGCAACATCAACTTCAACTGGAACAACTATGGTAACAGAATTGAACGGGGTGGTCCATATATGCCACCTCAAAATAAGGAAGCTATACCTAAGGTCGGTAGATGTAGTATGTCACAGGTTGAGGATATGCTATAGAAGATGAAGAGCAGATTTGACGTAACAGATAAGAGTGTCAATGAGGTGAGAGGTGCACTATAAAGCATTGGAAAAAAAGTTGGATGTGTATGCGGTATCGATAAAGAATCTTGAGATACAGATGAATCAGTTGTCTATAATTGTGAACCCATACGAACCTCGCACTCTCCCAAGCATCACTATCCAGAATCAAAAAAATGATGGGCATTGCATGGTAGTCAATGCTCAAGGAGGTAAGCAGACCATTGATCCACCTATGTCGTCTGTAGTAGAATGTGATATTAGAAAGGAAGATGAGGTAGCACAAGCTAGTGGAGAAGGTGATGCACCATCGAAAGAAGCAGAGGATCTCAAAAAGTTGTCCCCATATAAAAACCTCCACCACAATTCCCACAAAGATTACTGAAGAAAATGGGAGATGGTAAATATCGACAATTTAACACTATGTTGAAACATCTTTCCATCAATGTTTTGTTGGTAGAGTCTTTGGATTAAATGCCCGATTATGCTAAGTTTACAAAGTACATGGTTAAAAAGAAGAGGTCGGTGAGCTTTGAGGATGATGATACATGAGGATCGAGGCACCTTCACTATTCCATGTACTATAGGGCTGCTACACTTTGTTAAGGATCTGTGTGATGTTGAAGCGACATCAATCTCATGCTATTGTCCATTTATAAAAAGTTGGGTTTGGGAGACCCAAAGCCTACTACAATGCAGTTATTGGCCGATTATGTGATTCTTTACTGTGAGATTATTTTGAGGTGCCCATTATTCTTGGGAGACCATTCCTTGCCACTGGGCGTGTACTAGTTGATATAGAAAAAGGACATATGAAGTTTAGGTTTTATATTGAGGAAACAACTTTCAATATTTGTAGGTCCACAAAGTAGAGTGGTGAGCTCAAAACTGTATCTTATATATCCTAAAAATTTGAGAGTGTATCCGAAGTACATATTGAAGCGCGACTAGTTGTTGAGGAACTCGCAGCGGTCATCATGAATTTTTATAGTGATGGTATTTAAGAGTATGATTCATTGGTAGCTGCACTTGAACAAAATAAATATAAGTCAAACCCGAAGAAATTGGAGTTGGATAAAAAGCATCACGATTTTCCACACGCAAAACATCTATTGTGGAGGCCCCAAAATTAGAGCTTAAGTCTCTACCACCTCATTGAGGTATGTTTTATTGGAAAGAGATGACACTTTGCCGGTGATTATTGCATCAGAGTTGAATAGGCAACAAGTAGAGTGCTTCATGGCGGTATTGAATAGGTTCAAACGATCCATTTGTTGGAGTATTGCGAATGTCATTAAGATCCCTCCCGGTATGTGTTTCCACAGAACCCAACTTATTCCAAGGCACAAAGAAGGTTGAATCCACCTATGTAAGAAGTAGAGAAAAAGGATATCATCAAATGGTTGGATGTTGAAGTCATTTATCCTATTGCGGACAACAGCTTGGTGTGTCCTGTTCAGTATGTGACTAAAAAGGGTGGGATGAGTGTGGTACCTAATGAAAAGAACGAGCTTGTTTTGTGCGGCCAGTGCCCGATTGGAGAGTTTGCATTGACTACTAGAAGTTTAATGCTTAGACTGAGAAGGACCATTTCCCCATGTACTTTATGGATCAGATGTTACACAGACTTGCATACAAGGGTCGGTATTGCTTTATTAATTGCTATTCGGGCTAAAATCAGATCTTTACCAATTCAAAAGAATGTTGTTTGGGTTAGGTAATGCACCTTCAACCTTCGACCGTTGTATGATGTCGATGTTCTGTGATATGGGCCAAAACGCTTGAATAATTTTGCTGTGGTGCTCAAGAGATGTGAGGATTGTAATTTGGTATAATTTGGAGATATTTCATTTTATGGTGAAAGAGGGCACAATGTTGGGCCATTGAATCTTAGAGAAGGAAATTAAGGTTGATCGAGCCAAAGTGGAGGTAATATAGAAGCTTCATCCACCCATCTCTGTCAAGAGTGTGAGAAGTTTTCTAGGGCATGCTAGTTTTTATAAGACGTTTGTTAAGGATTTCTCAAAAATTGCACATCTTTTCTGCAAAGTGTTCAAGAAGGATTGTAGGTTCTATTTTGATGATCCTTTCTGAAACCATTTGGAGAGTTAAAAGAGAAGTTGGGGTCCGCACCCATTATTATTTTACTCGAATTGAGTGAGCCATTTGAGGTGATGTGTGACGCGAGTGAGGTTTCACTTGGTGTGGTACTGGGTCAAAGAAGGGATTAAATCATTCATCTCATCTATTATGTGAGTAAAGCCTCGAATGAAGCCCAAAAGAACTACACGATAACAAAACAGGAAATTCTTGCGGTGGTGTTCACATTCAAAAAATTTTGCTCCTATTTTCTTTCCACGAGTGTCATAGTGCATATTAACTATTTTGCTTTGAGGTATTTGATGGAGAAAAGGCATGTGAAACCAAGGTTGATCAGATGGGTATTGTTGCTACAAGAGTTTTATTTTGAGGTGAAAGATAGAAAGGGGACTAAGAATCAAGTAGTAGATCATTTGTCTAGATTAGAGGATGAAGCTATACGGGAATTGGGAGAAAAGGATGAAATTGATGATGCATTCCCAGATTAACATGTATTGACCGCTTCTCAGAATTTGATCCCATGGTTTGCAGACTTTGCGAATTATCTGGCAAGTGATGTGTTTCCGTCAAATTTGACCTTCCACTAAAGGATAAATATCATTCACGATGTGAAAAAATTATTCTTGAATGAGCCTTACTTATATCGGATTCGTGCCGATGGGTAATTCGCCGCTGTGTACCTGAGGTTTAGATGTTGAGTGTTTTGGAGGCGTGTCATTCCTCGCCTGTGGCTAGGCACAATAGTTGTATTCGAACTATGCATAAGATCTTGAAAAATGGGTATTATTTTCCAACCATTCACCAAGATACTGATGATTTCGCCAAGTTATGTGATCGGAGGTAACATGATGGAGGAATCTGAAAGATCCAAGAGCTTCCCTTGAATCCCCTTCTGGTGATTGAGTTATTTGATGTATGGAGCATTGACTTTATATGCCCGTGTTTGATGTCTCACGGGATGAAGTACATTCTTTTGGCCGTTGACTATGTGTCTAAATGGGTGAAAGCAATTGCGCTTTTTAAAAATTAAGGGAAGAGTCTTAAAGAAGAACATCTTCTCCACATTTGGTACACCAAGGGTCATCATTAGCGATGATGACTCACACTTTTGTAATAAATTGTTCAAAGGGATTCTGGAGAAATATGGTGTTCCTCACAATGTTGCTATACCTTACCATCCACAGACTAGTGGGCAGATGGAGGTGTCCAATCGGGAGATTAAAACTATTTTGGCAAAAAACGTGAACTCCAATAAAATGGTATAGTCAAGGAGGCTAGATGACACTATTTGGGCCTACCGCAATGCATTCAACACTCCTATAGATATGACTCCATAGCAACTTGTATAATGAAAGGCTTGTCAATTACCGGTCGAGCTAGAGCACAAGGCGATGCGGGCGATGAAGAGACTAAATTTGGATTGGACTAGAGCATCATAACAAAGGATAAATGAGTTGTATGCTTGATGAGTTTCAACCATCTACAAAGAGAAGATGAACAAGTATCACAACAAAAGAATTTCAAAGCGAGATTTTGCGGTTGTCGATTTTGTGTTTCCATTAAACTCTAGCTTGCGCTTATTTCCAAGCAAACTCAAGTACAAGTGACTGGGCAATTCCTTATTACCGGAAGTGTTTCTACATTGAGCGGTTCAGCTAGAGAAGAAGGTAGGGGCTAAGTTCACAGTCAATGGACAAATGATAAAGACCTATCTGGGTCGTACGGAGAGTGTTCATGAAGTGGTTGAGGCCTATAATCTTGATGAAGTTTGAGGATTCAAGGGTCTTGCGTTGTGCCGCGACATTAAATCAAGCGCTTCTTGGGAGCCACCCCAAGTGTAGCCTCTAGCCAACAATAGGTTTTGTTTTCCTTGTATCAATAGTCGTAGTATTGTTTAGTTGTTCTCATTATTTCCTTTTTACTTTAGTTCTAATGTTTGATAGATATTTGTATAGGTTTGTGTCTAAGAATTGACCAGAAAAACACAAAAAGAATGATCTAATTGGTGTTATATATGGAGGAGGCTAAGTAAAAAATCTGTAGAAAATGATCTGGTGTAGAGTTCTACGGACCTCATCGACGGACCGTCGTTCAATCGATAGGCTGCCGATGGCGTCCATATATCCCAAGTATGTAAAAAAAATTTCTAAGTCTAAAAGTAATCGACAGTCCCAATCTACGGACCATCTACCGATCCACAGTCGATCGACAGGGTTTTCATGGATCCTATTCTTCTAGTGATCCGACACGACCCAACCGGTAATATTAAAAACCTCCTCTTTGAAATTTCTTCCATCTTTCATTCTTCTTTAAAATATCCTTCCTTAACCGTTTCATCCAACTATTTCTTCCCTATTACACTCCCAAATCAAACTTTCCATCTTCCAAAATAATCTCCCCCATTAGATTGCTTAAATTCCAAACATCCTTCCCCCAAATTAATTCTTCATCCATTATCAAAAGGCCGGTGAAAGTGTTCGGGCACGTAGGATACTTCTTCAAAGTTCATATCTTTAAGGGCACACAACCACCCAACTCGACATTGCTAAGAAAGGCACTTCTATATCTCTTAACTTTGAATTCTCGTTCATAGTTAAACATACGAATCCGGGAGTGGGTCTTGACCTTGGGTCTGAATTAAGTTAATTTGCACGATTATGTCGTGTAATTACTCCCATGGGGATGATAGAGAGTGATTGTGCAGAAAAATTAGAGATCTAAAATGTTCTGAGTCTCAGTTTGTGTGAAAGTTCTGACTTAGGATTCATGCTCTTAATTAATTGGGTTCGATAGTTGCATGAAACAGGAACTTGAGGAATGGCAAACTAGTATGTAGGGTGTTAAAAAGCATGGTTGAAACTTGATTGTGATAAAATGGGTCACCAAAGAAACTAAAAATACGGACTTGAGAGTGACTTGAATTCTATCCTAGGCTCATATTATGAGACCCGTCCACGGACGGTCGATTGGGTCTGTTGATTGAAACGCCTAGAAAATGCTTAAGTTTGAAATGACTGAAGTACACTACGGTATGTCGATTGATCGACGGACCATTCTCCATGTCCGTCATTTTAATAAGAGACACTAATTTCACCCAATCCTAAAATAATTGTAAGTTTTAAACTCTTCAACAATGATATATTTTTGGATTTTCAAGTTTTCTTATTCCTGTTGTTTTTCGAGTGTGTTACTATGATGCTATTTACTGACAACTACTCCGCATGTACGAATGTCTCCAAAGAAAGACAATGTCTACGCCAAAATGGTAAAATCCATATCTATCGCCCTGTCTTTTTTGTTTTTTAACAAAGATATCGATAATTAGAAAGATCCTACTTAGTTTCCTAAGAGTAGACATACTCCACCAGCTGCATCCTGAACCACTAGGTGAACCCCCTGGAAGGTGACCCCAACGTAGTCATTGTGTCCAAGTATGATAAAGAGCGCACACTAATACGGGTCACCAACCGAGACTGCCCCGGTTCAGAAAAGGGTTCAGCATCCAGGTCCGACTGTACTACAACATAAGGTTTTGGGTTGGCCCAAGCTTCAGGGTCCAAATCATCCACTGCCTCCAATTCCAAATCTTAGGGAGCCATTGTGTCAGGTGATCATAAAGAAGAAGCCTCATCTAATGAGGCCACTAGTTCGTAGGTTGCACCTTCACCCCGACCGGGCAACCCCACTCCGGTTGTAGGTGAATAAAATTGGTTGTTTGTAGAGGGACAATGGAAGGTGTACCGGAATGCAAGGACGCTGAATGAGAAGGGGGTGATGACACGATTGATTACTGGGGAGCATTTTCACAGTGAGTTTTCCGACAGTCCCCGAGGTATATAGACTATGTAATCTACACTATTTTACTGGATGGCACTACACTTGGACAGTTATAGAGAGGAGATTGTCTGGGAGTTTTATGCCTCCTATGTTGCTACTACCAGAGGGTCCATCTATAGGCGGACAAAAACCGCCAAATAAGACCCTCTGACGTCTACACTAGTCCGGGGCTACCAGGTTGACCTATAATAATCCACCATCAATCGCTTCATATACGGCCCCACCATTGCCTCACACTGAATCCAAAATACTTTAGAGTTTGATACAAGTAGAAGATTTCCATAGTGGTGAGTTTCAGTAAAGTGCGGATAAGCGTGAGGCAGTATAATATGCATGGCCCAATATCATGCTACAGATGGTGAGAGGGAGGAGTAGATTATCGAACCCTAAGGGCTGATCAAGAAGGCTATGCTCACTTTTGTGACAAAGTTTTTCTGGCTGTTGGTATGACACTGATTATCACCCGAGAAATCTTACAATGTACTTAAATGGAATAGGGCAATGGTGGTGGCAGCACTGGTAGAGGGACTGGAGATACACTTCGCTCGAATGATTATAGTGGAGATCCACGAGAGCGCACCATTTACCCCTTTCTGTGTCTTATTTTTTAGCTATGAAGGGATGCAGGAGTGCCAATTTGAAACTATGATAGACTCCGTTGACCAGTAAGGACAATAGATATAGGTCTCATCGGGGATGAGGCCAATGTAGAAGCACCCCGCAGAGGGACCAGAATAGAGTACCCTCCACTGAGCAAGTATTTGCGAGATACGATTGAGGTAGCCGAAGGGGATGACCCTGCCGTACCAGAGCATGCACATACAACTCCGACCTCCTCACCACATGCAGCCAACAGGTCCCCAACTCATCTAGATCAACTCCACCAGCTGTTTCTTTAGTATTTGTAGCTCGATTCTAAAATTTAAAGGCACATATCGTCACCCTGATCCATCGCATTCAACCGTGGATGTATAAATCCAATAGACGACCGCATAGAGAACCGGTTGTCCAAGTGGGCCAAGCAGTAAATTCAAGAGATTCACAAACGCCTTTACTCTTTCGTGCTGCATGTGAGCACAACCAGCCCCTGCCAGCTTGCAAGCAAATGTTCATGCCAGCCTTGAGATGTGGGGGACTGAGCCAGAGACTGATCCCATTGAGCTAGCTAAGGACACGGTGCTAGAGGTCTTTTTCAAGAATGTTAAGCCATAGTCCAAGCAACGAGTTCGTACCAAATAGCACTTTTCCAGCAATACCATTGAGATCGGTGACCAGGACCATGTGAGAAAAAGAGAGAAGACTGAGTTGGTCCATGCTAGGAGGGCCTCTTTAGAAGATGAGGAGATACGTCAGAGGAGAGTGCTGGTGATGGCTGCTGGGGCATCCAATTCTTTACTGTGAATGGATAGAGGAGCAGTACTGATGGTGCGGAGGTTGGTGTGGGCACTATTGAGGGTGTCCCAAGTGATGATCCTGCTAGTTTTAAGAAATCAGACCCATCCGCTTGTTGAGAGTCTTGTCGGTATGTGCCAAATGTTTGCTTCACCCACCGCTGTGTTTCTTTGATTTCTCATTACATTGGGCACAATTGTAAGTTTTTTGTTTTGGTGGGGTAAATGGAAAGTGAGTTGTAGGGTGAAGTCTGAGTAACCCAACTCATAATCGTCTCTTAGCATTTTCTTGCCTGTGTTCTTTTTCCCCAAGTAACTGCTGAAATTTATGTTGAACCGACATGTCTTAGTGAGTACAAGTATAGAAGCATTAAAACAAAGAATGATGGCTATTAAAAAGGATACCCCGTTTATTCTTGTGCTTGCATGTATATGTTAAGATAAGTTGAATGTGTTGGCTCTAAACATGACATAAATAGGCACCCACTGCACGACCTTCAACTAAAACCTGAATTGGGAAATCTAATAACCTAAAAGTGCAATGATGTGTCAAGAGAGTGTGAGGAGATTCGAATGTTCAACCAGTTGTGGCCTAGATAGAACTTGTATGGTTAGTCATACGAAGGGAATCGACTCTAGAAACTAGGAAGTTATCATAATACCTTGTTCGAAATAAGCAATATCTAGCCTAAAAGAAGTTGACCAAATAAAATACTTATCCCTTTTTTATCCAAATTGTTGAGCCTGTAATAGAACAATTTTTTTATTTAGCAACTCATATTCCCAAGGTCTAATGTTTTGGCCCAGTCCCTATTTTGACATGTGCTCCTTGACTTAGGCGAAAAGTCTAAGTTGAGGGTTGCTAATGTAGAAAGTGACCTCGTCTTGGCGTTGACCCGACTTTGGGCATTGTGTAACTCAACCTATGGAAAAGCCATGAGTTGAGGGTGACTATTATGAGTGAGGACCCTAAAATGGGTATGAAAAGAGTTGGATGTTGAAAAGAAAACCTTATGTAAGTGAAAGATGTAAATTTTTAAAAAATGAAAGAACTAAAGAAAAAGAGAAAAAAATAATAAGAAAAAAGAGAAAAGATTTTTCTGAGAAAAAGATGCAAAGGAAAAGTGAAAGTCACATTTAAAGAAAAAAGGGAAACAAAGCAAAGAAGAGAAGATAAATGGGGGGTCAAAAGCAATGAAAAAAGGCACGAAGCTTAAAAGTAATGTCAATGAGAGAAAAAAATACTAAAAATGTACCCAAATGTACCACACTTGACCTTGAGCCTACGTTACAAGGCATGAAAATTCTACCATGATCTTAGAGTCTACTGTGATTAACCTAAGAAGCAAAAATAAGGGCAAGCCTATGGCGTAGAGTACTAACTGTATTTGAACTTCTTCCTGAGTGCAAGTGTTGAAATAAAGATCCTTGTACCCAAAATTCTCAACCATTGTGAGAAAAATTAAGATTTCTATTGAAGTGACGACACTAGTTTCATTATGAGAAAGTTGGTACCTTTAAGGGAGGAAATATAGTAGAGGTGTCTTTTGCATGGTAAATTTGTGTCATGATGTGATCCGCATGAGTTATCTTGTCGATCATGATGTGTCATTTAGCGTCATGTTAATATGTGTCTGGATGTGTCGTGATATCACGACATTTATAATGCATTTCACTTAATGGTTTTGTGTGTCTAAATCCTTTTTGTTGTGATTTAAACAGACTTTGTGTCTTCTTTTGTAGAAAAGATGTTCAGGTGGCAATTAAAAAAACTGAAAATAGTGCAGAACCAGACCTACCGAGGCAATCGACGGTCCGTTGTTCAATCGATGGACCGTAGGAGATGAGCAGCTTAGGACACTGAAGGAAAATCAGGGAATTGTTACTATGTATGGAACCACGATAGATAACGACGGTCCATCGATTGATTGATGGACCGACTGGTGAACTGTCATTTAGTTCAGAATAGGTTCTAGTACCTGATTTCGAAAGATTCTAAGTATGGAGCTATAGAGGAGAATCAATGGCTCGTAGATGGATCGACAGATCGTACTGTTGGTCCATTGTTTGATTAAGATAGGGTGCCATCTGGAGAGCAGAAATAATTTTATGTCCTGACTAACGAAAGTACTACGGACCGTCGATTGATCGATGGTTCATTAATTTTTTCTTCGGTTTATATCGTGTACCTTAACAAAACATTCCTTACTTGAATACCTTCTTCTTTATGACTATGTTTTCTATATATATTGTATTCAAACCTCGTTTTTCGGGGTTAGATATTATTACTTTTATTCCTTTTTTTGTACTGGAGATTGATTTTTGCAACATTAGCAATTAGTTGATTTACAGATTTGGTTTGAAGAATTTTTCTTGCAATTTCAAGTGGAATTTCTTGTTTATTCTTCTTGTTCAGCAAGGTCATGATTTCTTCATCTAAAAATTATGAATTGTGGTCTTGCTAGCATGGGTAACAAAATCCACAACTAGGGTTGTAGGAATTATGGGTAATTAACAATGTTTGACTAGCAATTAAGCAATTCTTGAATAGTGTTTTACATGCATTGATAATTCTTTAGTTTAGAAGTCTTTTAAATGGTGGCCAGCGTTAGAACTCACCTTGTTTCTACATTCCAGACCAAGGAGGTAGTTAATAAGAAAAGAATTATCAACATAGATTTAGTGCGATACTATCTAATAGGTTGGTGTCGATTGGTGCGAAGTAATAACTAAGTCATACATCTATTATGATGTCTAAATATGAGGTAATGGTAAGGGTTAGTTAGTTATACACATGTAGCCATACCAAGGTGCGGGGTGAAATTCTCTTGATTCCGGACCAAGGATTTAGAGTTACCTAACTTATCACTTAGCGTGTAATACACTAGGAAAGGATTACTATTGCTAGGAATACTGCGTTATGAACCAATGGGAAATACATATAGAATAGTTACTCTCTCATCTTGATAAAAACAAAATTTATTTAAGTTCAGTTTCTACTTACACCGTTAAAGGAATTTGTTTCACAAAAAACCCTTTTACTTACATGCTTTGGAAAGACATTGACTAAATAGATATAATCGTGACGTAAAGTTAAGTCTAAACCATTTTCCTCGTGGGATCTACTCCAACCTATTAGTTGGGTTCATACATGATAACGATTTCTTATGCTTCTTTAGGGAGGTATAATTTGAGTGTATCAAGAATCTCCCAAAGAAACTATTTTACTTTCATATATAAGTAAAATTGAGTTTTTATTGCATTTTCTTTAATGAAGTAAGTTGTTTCACTGTTTTACAAAACTTTATATACATTGCATGTATTTTAATTGCCTTATATGTATTGAGATTAGTATTCTTGAGTTGAGTAGAGCCAAGGTAAGTTTTTTCTTATTCCTTTCATGCTTTAAGTTATTGTTTAGCATTCCAACTCGCATATGTGTAGATTCAATGTACTTATGCCAATTGTCATGCATCGTCTTACGATGCAGAAGGAGATAACTAGGATCAGCATCCAGCGCCTCGTTGATCCAATTTAAGCACTACGAATCAGTTGTGAATCTCCTTGCATTCCGGAGGACTATTTTAATTGCTTTCCATGTTTTTACTTATAGAATGTTGTGGGTTTACTATCAAGAATCATCTTAGTATTATAGAGTCTTCATAGACAGATAGTTAGACATATTATTCAGTTTGACTATCTTCTTATCTTGTATTCAGATATTCAAATTTTGAGACTTAAATGTCATTTTGTCGAAGGCATTTATCTAAGTAATTTTTATGAGAATGTTTATCGCTTTATGATTAAGATATGTCTTACCCTATATTAAGTAAGTCAAGTCAATGGTTTTCTTAAGACCAACAATGGTCATTGGGTGCCGCCCACGTTGAGGGTGTACGCTCGGGGTATTACATTTATTATGAGATTATTAAGTAAGCTAGTAAGAATTTTTGTACATTATTCATTATATTTTTCTTAGGTGGATTCACTTTATGATACGTAAAGTTAATTCAATACCATCCTTGAAATAAGAATCAGTTATGCTCTCATCACAACTATTATTTCCTCAATATGCTATGTACTTCCTTATTCAAGATTATATTTTATAATGAATTTTATAAAATATAAGATTACGTTTATTTTTAGCTTTAAGATTATTCATTATTTATGTTATTTATACTCTTTCTGTTTTAGATTTATGGAGATTGAATCTAGTGAGTCTTAAAGTGGATTTAATCAACCTCTTACATCGTGAGATGATTAAATTTGTTTTACTACTCAGAATGTGTAATCACATATATAGACGAGCTACAGCTTATGAAACCCCAGTTTAAAATCGTACATGTTACACTTATTCGATTTCCAAAAAGGAATCTTCAGAAGAATCTTCAGATGAACTATACGAGAATTGAATAAGGAAGAAGGAGTGACAGGATGCATCTTTTTTAGAGAAATATATGTTGTTTTAACCAAGTATTTGACCTATCAAACAATAGTTCCAGCCCCCAAGCCGGTGATCAAAGTAGATATCACATGTCCATGGTCAGAGTAGAGAACGCAAGCCCATGGGAAGTCTTTTGTTCCTTAGTCTTAGTTGCATAAACCAACTGACTTACCTAATATGGCATCCTCGATGGTTATAAATTGTGTCATTCATCTGACACCTTCCCTCTATACAAACTTATTTATGAAACCTCCATTGCAATACCTCCAACTTTTATTATTTCCAATGTTTAACATATTATGTAAGAGAATCAATGCCACACTAATCGACAATCCTTACATAAGTCTATAAACAAACACTACACTTTGTGTTTTTACCTTGGAATATTCTTACTACAAATAATTTTTAACCATACATGTTCCTCTTGATTCAAGTGTACTACTGAAAAATTGCCGAAAAACAACGACCAAAAGCCATATACTACACCACTTTTATTTTGTCTAAATCGATGAAAAAGCAACGCAGTGATGTTCTTCGCTTTTTTGTTTGAAGGTATAGATTGGAGGACCTTGTCGATCGCTTTTATCAAAATATTTCTTTTTTGAAAATACAAAAAATCTACGGACTAATGGACGTTGTCCATAACTTTTTTGGGAAGTTTTAAACAATAAAACCCATAACAACGATCCAAAAAACCACTCTATCCGTCGTTGTTTCGCAATTCTTTTGACAACTTAAACTGGTAGTCTCTGCTGCCTACAAATGCAATTCAATTCAGCACAATTAAACACTCAACATTATAAGTAACCTACACAATACATAAAACGACAAACTTAAATTACCATTCAAAAGTATCTAAATAACAATTTAAAGACTCATAATGTCTTTCAAAATCATTTCGAAATTTCAAAAAAGTCCATAAATTAAAACTAACCTAAACTACGGAGTGGCATATACAAATATACCTCTTCCTCCCAATTGTCGTCGTTGATGTCCTCGAGTGTTGAAGTAGAAGGTCGATGAGCGAGGTTCAGGACGTGTTGTTTGATTTGTTGAATTAACACACTCATGCTCTGTGTTCAGCTACTCTTCTCCACTCTAACTCTGCCAGTGTCGATGTAAGTTGTGCTATTTGAGTTTAGGGAGTAGCAATCTGAACATCGTCAAGTGCCTCAGTTTGACGTGATGATCCAATAACTTATAAGCCTGATTGAAGTCGTCTTACATTGTTTTTAGAGCCTAGACTACAGACTCTACGTTTGTGTGTCCCCCCCCCCCTCCAAACACTCTGTCTAAATTTCGGTGGACAATTAAGGTTTCATTATGACTGAAATATGTAGATTCTCATTGACATACAAATGAAACTTATTCAGCATATTAAATATAAACATTGACATCAATATATATATATATATATATATA
>NC_028646.1:53105505-53135375 GCF_001406875.1 Solanum pennellii | reverse complement strand
TATATATATATATATATATATATATATATTTCCACTATTCATATATATTATTCAAATAAAATAACTTACAAAAGTTCGTTTGGCCTTTTCCTCTACTCACACATCTGTATCCGACTCATTTTCTTTTTTCTGACATGAAACATCTTGAAAACCTCTGGTCCAATGGGAGTGTGCCCCAATTCTTTCTCTGATAAATAAAAGCTAAAATTTATAACTATATATATAAATCAACTAATTATTTATTTAAAAGTTGGAATCATATATGCCATCTCTCTTGAAATTGTTTCAAAGGTCTTTGCATCTCCGGTGTGCATTTAGACACCCTTAAGACTACCTCTAGCCTTTTTGTCTTGTGGTGAAATTTCCTTAAACTTATCTATGTTCCAATACAAACACAATTCATCAAAAATATGAGGCTACATATATTCTAGACATTGATCATCATCCCGAACTATCTTTATTCATCTAGACATTTTGGTAGATGCCCTCCTCTCAAATGTGGTCGTAATGGCAAAATTGTACCTTCGACACCCAAATACACATACTGTAAAAAAGTTGAATAGTTTTAATTAGACTGATATTAAAAAAAAGTAATGTATAATAAACTTAACTAAAAAAATATATACTTTAAATTCATTAAACTTCGTTTGGCGTATACTATTTGAAATATTGCTCCAAGAGTGATAAGCATGTGTAGAAAGTCTTCTAACATAGTCTTTTAAATCTCAAAGAGCATCCTTTGCATGATGCCACTTGCAAAACATATAATAAATATGTTAGTTCATAAATAAATATTAAAGTATACGAAATAAATAAAATAAACTAACGAATAGATAAAAAAACAAAATTAGGATCATCCATCTGACTAAATCATGATTCTACCAAGTCTGTTGATGAGTCCACGATTTGGACTAATTTTGGGCAATGTTTTTGTAGAATAAGTGTCCTCTAATGCATATTTTGTCTCCAAAACTGATAGAAAACCTTGAGTTTCATGTATTTAGACTTGGAGGCAAATCATGGACACAATTGAGTGGAATGAATGAACAAAAGGGCTGATTGAGGATCGCCTTACTCATTAGGTGAGTCGCCGAATGACCTTATTCTCGCCTAATGTTCCTGTGTACTGAGATCTGATGGAAATATTTAAGTCGGCATGTTGCGGAGCAGTTCTGCAAAGCACTACTACGTCACCTGAATTTACAGAACGCGAAGATGTTGAAGTCTAAGGCAAGACGGCGAGGAGATATATAAAAAGGAGTATCACCGAGTTGATTTGCGATCCCCACTAACGACGCTGAGTGGTCCTTCACAGCACAAGTTTTCATAAACTATAACTACTCATTGTAATTTTTAGCTTAGTATCAAATTTTACTAGACTTTTACATTTGAGGTTATGTTCATATATTTTCTCAAATTTAGTTCTTAGAGTTTTGTGAGAGTTTGTTCTTAAGCTTTGAAGAATTAAGGGTTTGCAACTCCAAGACATTGGAAGTGGGTATTGAATAATCTTTATTGTATACATGTGTAAATACATTTCAATCATACCAGTTAATGGAAACACCAGTTCGTATAGACTACTATATCTTTATTATGCCTAGTGAAAACCCCAATTCTTTAGGTGTGATTATGTGGGTATGGGTTGAATTACTTCTAGGTATTTCTCATTGATTGTTTATTTGTTGGTTAAATGTGATTTCATTTAGTATTTTTGTTTGAATTTAATCGGATTGTAGTTTTTCAGTATTATTTTACCTTCGTGTCTTTGGCTTGTTCGAGAGAGAGGTGTCTTAAGACCATGTCTAACTGAATCGATAGATGGTGATTATTGGGTTGACGTGGTTTAGCTCGAGAGAGTGAATTCTAAACAATCTCCCAGACTTTTAGCTCGAGAGAGTGAATAAGCTAAGGCAAAAGTTGGGCATAATCGCGGAAAATCAGTGTTCAAGGGAAACAAATTTGATTCGGGTTAGGTTGCTCGAAAGATAATTTACTCCACTAAAGTCTATCTTAGTCACAAATTTATAACAATTTAATATCAATAGGTTGTACCCCGTAGTTTATTTGAGCTCATACTCCTATCACATCCCAAGCATCCCATATCCATATTAATATTTTTAATTAGTTTTAGTTGTTAGCTTATAATTATTTACAAACTCCCCCCCCCCCACCCATTTGATAATTGATACTTGTGTCACCCCTTTCAATGTATTATGTTTTTGTTTATAGGAAATGTCTCTTTGCTACGAAGATCTTGAACTAATTTGGTATTAACTCTTAAATGTCAAAACTACTCCCTATGGGAATGGTCCCAAACCTTGGTTGGTTTATAACAATACTTGCAGATGCGGGCACTTAGAATTGGAAAAAGTATCCTAATACATCAAGTCAAAATGGTGCCGATGCGGGGGAGAGGTTTTATTTGAGAGTTTTTGGTTAACTTGAATCTTTCACTTGTTAGTTATAGTTGAAATAATCTAATTTTCTCTTTTGTTTTGCCTGTTTGTATTGATAACATGAAGTATAAGCGTTAATGGCAGAAAAATAGGCCATCAAGATGACATTGGAAACCTCAACGATGTCAACGAGCCTCATGCTAATGATCCCCATCTCATGGGAGGTGCCATTTTTTTACCACAAGTTAAAAGGAATGCAGTGTTACACATCATGGGCACCATGTTGCAACTTTTGCAACTAAAGGGAGTTAAAGTGGATTAGGCCATGAGCATTCACATGAACATCTTTAAAACATCATGGATCTATGTGGACCATTTTCCTTCAAGAACATCTCTTAAAAGTCCGTCTGGGTAAGATTATTTCTATTTTCACTTATAGGAGGAAGCATGCAAGTGGTTGGCCGAGTACCCACGTGCCTCAATCACATCTTGGGAGGAGTTGGTCACCATATTTAACATGTGATTTTTACCTACTACGAAGATGATGAATCTTCGAGACATCATCTAAAGCTTTCAATATTTGGAGGGCGAGCAAATTCATGACACTTGGCTGCGATTCAAGAAGTTTGTGCTATAATTCCCAAACTCATGGCTTGCGTGTTAACGTATTGTTGAAGTACTTTTACTGGTGTCTTGACTCGGTAAACAAGGGTGTCGCTGACCAACTTTCTCTGGGAGGTTCAATGCAACTTTCTTATGTGATAGCAACAGAACTATTGGATAGAATGACCAAAATTAACAGGGTCGGGTATACCCCTGAAGAATAGGTATCTCCCTTCTCATTCAAATTCACCTAGGAGTATATGGATAAAGATCAAGAGAGAGATAATAACATGGAAAAATCATGAAAAAACTTGAAATTGTGTCTAAAAATATCATTGGAGCTGGTACTCGAAGTGTTAATTATGTGGGTCTCGGCTGTGCTAATTCAAATGAATCCAAATTTCATGCCATGTATAATGAAATGGTGAACTTCACAACCAATCAAGGTGGAGGTTATCCTTCAAACTTCCCTAGGTAGGGTGGTAACGATGGTTGGAATAGAGATGAAGGATGGAAATATCGAGATTAAGAATGGAGGGGTCAAAATCCCAATTGGATGTAGGGGGAGAGGGATAGTTATGTTCCTCCCCATGAATGTCAAAAACAAAAGGATTCAAACGGTGGCAAGTCTGAATATATTCTCTCGTGTATCCTCAACAAGGTTCAGGTTTTAGAAAAGATTTTGAAAGAAATGAAAGAAGATGTATCGACCCTTAGCAAGGGTGTCAGGTCCCATTCAAACTCAATCAATCAATTGGAATCCCAAATGGGCAAAATTTTTATGCTTTTGAACTTCTGAAAACAGGGGAATTGTCTAGGGAGACTATGTCAAACCCTAAGAGTGAGGTTTAAAAGTGGACTTGCATCACGGCGCGATGTTAACTAAGGCACTGTTTGGGAGGCAACCAAAAACTTTTTTTATTTCTTTATTTTTGTTTTAAATGTGATGGTCTATTGGCTGTGCAGGAGGAAGTGTGACAAGTGTTGGGAAAGAATCAGATTGGTAAGCAAAAAGGTTAATGTGATGCATCATTGAATATGTCGGCGATCGTTGGACTATAGCAAACTTAAAGGTATAGTTTGTAAAACTCGGTGTGTCCAAGTAATTATTGGCGAACCACTGACCCAAAGTTCAAGTCTTATAATTTTGGCCGGGAATAGGATGCACTGGCAGCGTGAGGTGAATCGTTGTATAATCACTATAGCTCAAATGTGATGGTTTTCAGTTCGAGAAACTCCCACAATAGTTATTGTATTTTATATACATCAATTTATTGTATTTTTATATACATTTATGTTGTATCCTTGCATATACACAGAGTTGACATCATTTTTTAACAGCTTTTCTATTATATTTCGTTGTTTTAAACTATTTTATAAGGAAATGAGTTATTAAGTGTTCATAAGTTGAGTAGAGTCAAGATAAGTGTTTCTTTCATAAACTCTTTCAAGCCTATGTTATATAGCATTACAACTCGCGTACTCGTACATGTACGTTGAATGTATTGATGTCAGTTGGTCTTCATGATATTATGTTTAGAAGCAGGTAAAGAGGACCGACATCCAACACACCGTTGATCTTGTTGAGCACTCCAGAGTCAGTTGGTGAGCCTCCTTGAATTGTGGAGCACTCTTTTATTGCTTTCTAGTTTAGTTCATCAGGATGTTTTGGGGTTTGTCTAAATATCCATCTCAGTTGTCTATTGGCTTGACAGATTGTAAAATGACTAGTTATGAGTCTTTAGTTTTGTAGTTCACTTGTTTTGCATTCTCAATTTATTTCATAAGTTATTATACAGATTGTTCTTATGTTTTGACTCTTTCACTAAGTAAGTAAGCTAGACAAAGAATTCACTTGGGACCAACAATGGTCTTAGATTGTCAGTCTCTCCCAGGGTGTTGGCTCAGGGCGTGACATATTCCTCTTTCATTATGGATGTATAGTTTAAGGACTGCCATTTACTTACACAATAGGGTTCCTAGTAAAGCAGTCTCAAAGAAACCTTTTGAACTATGACTGGTAAGAAACCTAGGTTAAGGACCCTGCATGTTTAGGGTTGCCCAGTAGAAGTTAAAGTTTATAACCCACAAGAAAAGAAACTGGATCTCAAGAAAAATCAATGGTTTCTTCATTGGTTATCTAGAAAATAAATGGGTATATATTTTACTGACCTAATCGGTGTAAGAGAATAGTTGAAACTGGAAATACTAGGCTCATTGAGAATGGTGAAGTTAGTGGGAGTGAAGAACCACGTAATGTGGAAATTAAAGAAGTTAGGGTGAGGTTCCCCTACCTTTTACTTCTTCTAAATATGTTGTTCCTGAAGTTGTTGTACAACTTTAAAATAAACAAGAACAACAAATTGATGAACTTATTAATATTAATGAAGCGATAATTGATGAACCTGCTGTAGATAAACTACAAGAACTATAATTAAGAAAATCGCAAAGACAAAAGTTATTTGCTATTTCTGATGATTATTTGGTATATTTACAAGATTCGAAAATTGACTTAGGAATTAATAATGATCTAATTTAATTTTCATAAGCTATTGAAAATAATAATTATGTTAGATGGATAAATGTTATGAAAGAAGAGTTGAAATCTATGGAACAAAATAATGTACGGGACCTTGTTGAATTACCATAACGGTGCAAAAGAAATGGGTGTAAATGGATCTTTAAGATCAAACTTGACTCAATTTGCTACATAAATGTCACAAGGCTAGACTTTTTGCAAAAAGGTTTCACTCAAAATTATGGCCTTGACTATAAAGAAACATTTTCACCTTTCTCTAGAAAAGATTCACTCAGAATTATAATGGCTTTAGTAGCTCATTATGATTTAGAGTGACATCAAATGGATGTGAAAACAACCTTTCTGAATTGAAATTTGGAGAAAGAAGTTTATATGAATCAACCTTAGAGGTTTTCTTTCAAGGAAAGGAGCACATGGTGTGTAAACTTAAGAAGTAATTGTACGAACTTGAACAAGCTTCCCGACATAGGTATCTTAAGTTTAATGAAACTATTGTAACTTTTGGACTTGCAAGGAACTAATGATCATATGCTCACTTATAGAAAAATTGATCATCTCCATGTGATTGGACATTCAGATGCAGATTATGCTGGTTGTGTGGATACAAGAAATTCCACATTTAGATATTTGGCTCAAGTCAGATAGAGGAGCAATATCATGGAAGAGTGTGAAGAAGTCTATTTTAGTCGCATCCACTATGGGAGCTGAGTTTGTGGCATGCTCTGAGGCCAAAGTTCCGAGTAATTGGCTGTACAACTGTATTTCAAGACTTGGACTAGTAGATAGTATTTCCAAGCCGCTAAAAATTTATTATTATAATACTGCAAATGTCTTCTTCCTAAAAATGATAAGTATTTTAAGGGTGACAAACATATGGAATTGAAATGCGTTTCATTTAAAGAAGAAGTCTAGAAGCATCAAGAGACAATTGAACATATTAGCACCAAACTTATGATTGTTGATCCTTTGACGAAAGGATAACCGCCCAAAATATTTGTTGACATGTTTAAAGAATGTGTCTTATAGATAACAATGAATATTTTTGTAAAGATTTTATTATCTTCATACAATTGACACTATGAGCTCAACTATATATATGTTTTTGTTATAACCTATTTTCTCTTGTATACATCATGTTGAGAATGACGATGACATTTTTTTTTAGATAAATATATTCTATGGATTATTGTGGACCCGTTATGTATTTGAAAGGTTGTGTTAGGCAATATACTAATATTTTAGTGCATGGAAGGGACTATGTCAAATAAAGTGGTGTACAACCGACATGGCTCATAGTAGTTGATTTATTTAATAACGACGAATGATGTTGGTCTTAACATTGTGCACATGAAGATTAACATGCATATTAAACCATTAAGTTAAAGGTTGTGCTCCAAGTTGGAGAATGTATGTTTCCATGGAACACTAACTATATTCTAGTTTAATGATTAATATAATTTAAATCATAAATATGTATGGTGAAGTGGGGAAGTCGAAAAGTGACTTACATGTGTGGAGAAGTGGGAAAGTTACTTAGTAACTTTCAACTACCCGTTACCTCTTTCAACTACCCATCAAGTAGGGAGTTACTTGGTAGTTTTAAAACTACCCACTACATCAACTATTCACCATGACGGAAAGGTGGGAATGATGTAAAAAAAACACTCTTAATTAAAGAGCCTTCTCTCTGGCATAAATATATAGTCTTATCCATCAAAATTATTTTAAAGTATAAGGCAAGAGAGAGAAACAACTAGTGAAGAACGAAAAGAAAGAAATGACTTCCTCTCAATTCAAGTCAAGATTCTTGAAATAACTATGACTTATTAGGGTATGGATTCTTGACTGAATTATCATAGTAATCTATTTATGTGAAAATCTATAATGCTACGATCATGAATAAATGATAGGATTTATGAATGCATATATTGTTTATGTTTTCATAATCCATTAAAATTCCTAAGTAGTGAAGCCAATTTCAAAAAAAAATAAACAAAGATAGGATAACGTTTGAACAGAATGAATAAAATCTGATTATTTTAATTAATGTTAAAAAATTTGAGTGAAATAAGGAAAATAAGTATTCATAATTTTTTTGAATATCCTAAAATTATGTCGGGTAAAAATTATGATCAATGAATTAAAAATTAATTAATGCACCTTAATTCGTTTTTATCTTCTTCATTTTTTTCAAATTTGATTTTTTATCCTTTTTTTATATTTTTAGTTTTTTCAAAAATAATTTTTTACAATAACTTTTAAAAACACTTTTTTGTTACATAAAATGTTACAAACTAAAAATTTTAATTGTTACAACTTGAAAGTTTAGTTATACTGCTATAACTAGAATATTAAACTAATGTCATTTTATAAAATTTTAAAATTTACTAAAACCATTAGTTATTTTTTTGTCCCACAAAATCGACATGAAAATTGATAAGATTGAGTTTAAGATATATATTTACGATTTTTTATATCCAAAAATCCAACTGTCCATTATGATATACAATTTTAAATTCATAAACTTTAAAAGTGAAATCCATAGTCTAATTCATTAAAAAAATATTCAAAAAATATATCCCAAAAAAATTGAATTTAGATTTGAATTTTTATTTGTCTAGACTATGCTCACCTACTATATAGGATTAGACAAAACTTTCTCATATTAAATTTTCAACTTGTAGCATGGCTATGTAGAGAGAGCTACCTATGAAATCTCCTACTAAAAATCACATGTTTTCAATATAGTTTTGATGGTAAATTTCTTACCTACATAAAATATTTAAGATATATAAAGAATTAGTATGCATTTTTTGCTGACAACATTGACGTTTCAATTTATTTTTCCTATTTTCGATTAGGTTTAGAGTTTTAAAAGTAAAAACAGACTTTTGAAATTTGTAGAGTTAAATTAAAATTATATTGAATATATCAAAATATCCTTTGATCTTTTGGTGTTAAATATTTCATATGAATAGTTAGGATTAAAAAGTCCTGTAAAATAAAAAACATATTCTTTTTGAAAAATAACTAAAAGAGAAAGTAAAACAACAAAACTAAAACAGAGGGAAATAACAATTTTAAGGACTATACAGTTTGGAGCGATGAATATTCATTTAAAAATATCTGAAATCAACATTATGAGAGGTCATTAATTAGGGGGAAAAGAGATACAGTTGTCCATAAAAAGGTTCCATTATGTTCATATTGTTAACTAAGTTATATATTTAATAGAGGCGGAGTTAGGTAAGGCAGAGTTAGGTAGGGTTCATAGGCTCGGACGAATCCACTAGTTCTTTTGTAGACCCCATATTTGTATTAGAAGAATAATTAAATATATGTATATGAACATGTGAACCCCCAAATAATATTGATCTAGAACACTCAAACTCCTAACTTTGACTCCGCCTATATTAAATAATTTGAACACATTAATTTTCTATAACTTTCATGATTTATTTTCGAGTGGATGTAATTATAAGATATCAGAAATATCTTAAACTGTTTCATTCTCAATTTTATAATAATCAAGTGAAGATTTAACTTAAAAAGATGAAGTAGTAAATGAATATGGAGGGAGATGAGATATGTATTCAATATTTCCACTGTGTTTTTCCTGCATAAATATTGCCACCTGAACTATAAAAAATAGACCACATTCTTTAAAATTAAAAATATATTTAATATTTCAACTAGCTATACAAATCACACACTATATGTAAAGCCTGCATGTATATCACTAAATTTGTAAACCTTCTCTTATAACAAAATCTCACGCAATTCTAAGTAATGGGTTTGAAAGGTAAGTTGACCTCTAAATTAGAGATGAAGTGTGCTGGAGATTTGCTTCATGACCACTTCAAATCAAATCCACACCAAACCTCCACCATGTGTCCTGATAAGGTAACGAACTTCACATTGCATGATGGTCAATTGGGAAAAACTAACTCTGTTATTGGCTGGAAAATTATCCTTGGTAAGCTTCTTATATTATTCCATTTTTCAATTGGCTATGGTAGAAACGATCAATTAATTAGCTCTCCTGTTTGAACTTAAATTATTTTATTAATATGTTCAGGGGGCAAAGAACGGTATTTCAAACAGGTCGTAGACATAGATGATGCAGCAAAATCAATGACCTTCAATTTTATTGAATGATATATGAATGAATTATATAACTCAATGACAGTTATATTAACTTCAAAGGAAAACTGGATTACTTGGAGCATAATGTATGAAAAACTGAATGAAAATATTCCTGAGCCCCTTGACTTTATGGAGATTCTTATTGGCCACATCAAGGACCTTGCGACTCACCATGTCGGAAAATAGATATCAGTCCTCATTCCCAATTAATAACAAGATTGAATATTGTTACTATCCTAAATCCTTACGAATGAATAAGACTATTTGTGTGATATATGTTTCATAAGTACAATCGTGTATCGTATGTATCATAAATCTTTATGAATAAATAAAACTATTTGGTGTGATATATTTTCATGAATTGTGTTAATTGTTAGTAATATATATTTAATTTTTTTTACAGAAAGTGTAATCCCCAGTATCATTATATGTATTGCGATGAAGTATTCATAATTAATCTTATAAAATAACCAAACACCTGAAATTTAATATGCAAAAAACTATGAAAAAGAAATTAAAAAAATATCTGGACAATCTATTGATTGTCACTATACTTTAAATTAGTTATATAATATCGGACTCGGTTCACCTCTAGTAGAAGAAGCATCTAATATGTCTCATGATGATATGAAGGTCAGTAGTTATTTGATCAAAATAACTTTTTAAATCATGGTTTATATAATCGATCCTTTCCGGCTTACAATGGATTTCTAAAGATAGAAATAGAAATCGGGAATTAGAGGTGTACATGCCCGGGTTAGTTTAGGTTTTTCAAATATCAAGCCCAACTATTTTTGTAATAAATTTAAATTTATAAACCATAGCAAACTAATTGAAGTCAAGTTTTTTTTGTCAAATACCAAACCAAACCATTTTGTCGGATTTTTAAATTTTTATATCAAACCAAACTAATAAATCTAAGATTTTTTAGGTTTTTGGGGTTTTCCGATGAAGTGTACATGCAAAAATATAATTAACTTGTACTCCAGATATTTCTTTAGTCCAATCAAATTACAATTATCAAAGATGTTTCTTAAAAAATAAACACAAAATATGAGATAGTGATGACACTAAAATATTCACTAAAAACAATAATGAAATCATCATATAAAATAAATATTGTAAAGTCATAATGAAAATGATAATAATTTAAAAGTACTAAATCATACTAAAATAAATCTAATAAGTGTTAGTTACATTATTAAACATTTAAAAAAATATATAATGTTAGATTATGTATTTTAAATGTCTAAACCAATGTAAAACTAAAGAACAAATATTCAACATTATTCTCATTCTTATTGTTGAATTAATTTATTTTGTTAGCATAATAGTGATTTTATTTCGAAATGAGTTTTAATAGAATTACTAATATCTTTGAACCATATTATCTTTATTGGACAATTAAAAATTCCAAGTTTCAAAAAGCTTGAAGAAAATATGTCAAAACATAAAAATTATGAAAACATATATATATATATATATATATATATATATATATATATAGATATATAGATATATAGATATATAGATATATATAAGTAGTGTTTGGAAGCTACATCAACGTAGATAGTTTTACGTATAAAATAAATTTTAAAAATTATATGTATAATATCGAGTTGATTTCGTCTCGAGTTGACTTTGTATAGTTAACACAAAATCAATCCAACTATAATTGATTTTTTTTTTACTACCAAACCAATTCAAAACCAAACCATTAGTCGATTTTATTGTTTGACTCGACTTGCGATTTGATTCGCTTTTCAATTCTGTTTTGTATTTCGGCTAATTCCACATACGTGGAAGAACTTTTTGAATGAGCGTGAACTGTCCTTTGTTGGGAAAGTGATTTTTATACCATGGATGATATCTTTTCAATAGATAAATGGTACAAGACTTAATGCATTTGGAACTTTTAATGTGAAAAGGTGTCTAAGATGTTTTTGACAAAGTATCTCTACTAGACCTTAATTATGTGATTATTAAGTAAGCTAGTAACTATTTTTGAACATTATTCTATATATTTTTCTTAGTTGAGTTCACTTTATGATACGTAAAGTTCCTTCAATACGATCCTTAAAATAAGAATCAATTATTCTATCATCACACGTAATATTCCCCCAATATTCTATGCAATTCATTATTCAAGATTTTCTTTTATAATCGATTTCTAAAATTTCAGATTACATTTATTTTTAGTTTTAAGATTATTGATTACTTATCTTATTTATACTCTTTCTACTTTAGATATATGGAGATTTAATCTAGTGAGTCTCAAATTGGATTTAACCAAACACTTACTTTGAGAGATGATTGAATTTGTTTTACTACTCAGAAAGTGTAATCACATATATATGAGATACATCATATGAAACCCCAGTTTAAAATCATACATGTTACTCTTATTCGATTTCCAAAGATGAAATATTCATAAGAATCTTCAAATAAACTATACAAGAATTGAAGAAGGAAGAAGGGGTACAAGGCTGCATCTTTTTATTAATATTATTTTTGATAAAGATATGTTTTTTGTACCAATTATTTGACCCATCCAACTATTGTTCCGACACGTAAGCCGGTGATCGGAGTAGAGATCACATGTCCATGATCAGACTAAGGAGCACAGGTCCATGGAAAGTGTTTTGTGCCTTAGTCTTTGTCACATCAACCAACTGACTTGCCTAATATGGCATCCTCGATGGTTATAAATTCGGGCATTCATCCTTAACACCTTTCCTCTAGATAAAATGATTCATGAAACCCCCATTGCAATGCCTCCATCTTTTCTTATTTCCAAACTTTAACATACTATGCCAGAGAACCGAAGCCACATTAATCGACAATCCTTTCATAAGCCTATAAACCAACACTACTTTTGTGTTGTTACCTTATAACTATGCTTACTACAAATAATATTTAAACCATACATTTTCCTCTTGATTCGAGTGTACTACTTAAAAACTACCGAAAAATGAAGGCCAAAAGTGACACACCACTTTGCTTTTTATGGTAAAAACATATGAAAAAGCGACGCATCATGTTTGACACTTTCTGGGTCAATGTTACAAACAGGAGGACCATGTCCGCCACTTTTCTGTAAGTTCATTTTTTGAAAAATTTAGAAAAGCTACGGACTAAAGGACACTGCTTATCACTTTTTTTGATCTTATTTTAAAAATATAAAACCCAAAGAAGAAATGCAAAAAACAACCCTATCCGTCATTGTTTCTGCAAAACTTTTGACAGGTAAAATTAGCAGTATCTGCTGCCTGCCTGCAAATGCAATTCAATTCAGCCCAATCAACACACAACATTATAATTAAACTACATAAAATATAAAATAACAAACCTAAATTAACATTCAAAAGTATATAAATCACAATTTAAAGACTAATAAAGTTTTTCAAAATTTCAAAAAGTTCATAAATTAAGAGTGACTTAAACTAGGGAGTGATATCTACAAAATCATCATCCTCCTCCTCATTTTCGTCATCGATGTCCTCAGGATCCGAAGTAGTAGGTCGACGAGCGAGATTCTGCACTTGTTCTTAAATTTGTTGAACGGTCTAACTCATGCTTTGTTGTTCAGCTACTCTTCTCTGCTCTGACTCTGCTAGTGTCGATCTAAATTATGCTATTTGAGTTGACATTGAAACAATGTCAAGTGCCTCGGCTTATATGATGATCTGATACCTTGTAAGTGTGATTAGAGTCGTTTTACATCATTTCGAGAGCCTAGACCATAGAGTCTACCTTTGTATGTCCTCCAACCCTCCATCAGTTTTTCTACCTAAATTTGGGTGGACAATTTAGGTGTCATTTGGAACGAAATATGTAGATTCTGAGTAATACACTGATGAAACTCATTCTACAGATTAAATATAAACATTGACATCAATATATATATATATATCTATTCACTATTTATATATATTATTCATATTAAATAACTTACAAAAGTTCGTTCCGCTCTTTCGTCAACCCACACTCCCGGATTCAAATCATTTTCTTTCTTCTTAACATGAATATTTCTTAAAACTTCCAGTCCAATGGTAGTGTGCCTCAATTATTTTTCCAATAAATAAAAACTGAAATTTATAGCAATATATAGAATCACTAATTATTTATTTAAGAGTTTCAACTAGAACTGCCATCTCTCTTGCAATTGTTCCAACGATCTTTGTAATTCAGGTGCGCATTGAGTCATAGCCTTTTTGGCTTGTGCTGACATTTCCTTAAACTTATCTATGTTTCAATAGAGACGCAACTCATCAAAAATATGAGGAAACATTCAATCAGTACGTTGAAGCCAACTAAAAAATCTGGCAGATGTACTCCTCTCAAATGTGGTCGTAATGGCCAAATTGTACCTCCACACCCAAATACACACAGTCTGAAAAAAATTTAATAGTGTTAATTAGATCGATATTAAAAGACAGTAAGTTTAATAAACTTAACTAAAAATATATACTTTAAATTCATTAAACATCGTCTGGCGTATACTATTTAAAATCTTGGTCGAATAGTTATAAGCAGGTGTATAAAGTCTTCTAACACAGTCTTTTAAAGCTCGGGGAGCATCCTTTGAAAGATGAAACCTACAAAACGCATAATAAATAAGTTAGTTCATGAATAATATATTAAAAATATGAGAAAGAAATAAAATAAACTAACAAATAGATAACAAAAAATATTACGATGATCCATCCGGCTCAATCATGACTCTACCAAGTCTGTTGATGAGTTCGCGATTGAGACTCATTTAGGGCTATATTTAGTAGATTAAGTGTACTCAAATGCATATTTTGTCGTGTAAAGTGATGAAAAATCTTGAGTTTCAAGTATTTAGACTTTGAGGCAAAGCATGGACATAATTGAGCAAAAAAGAACAAGGCAGTCAAAAGAATGAAAAAAAGATAGACTGAGGATCGCCTAACAAATTTTTTGAGTCTTCATATGACCTTATTATCGCCTAATGTTCCATTGTGCTGATTCCTGAAGGAATACTTAAGTCGGTGTGTTGCCGAGCAGTTCCGAAAAGCAGTACTACATCACCTAAAGTTATAGAACGCGAAGATGTTGAAGGCTAAGGAAGGACGGCGAGGAGATATACCAAAGGAAAAATCGTTGTGTTTATCAGCAATTATGAATAACGGCGCTGAGTGGTCCTTTGCAACACAATTTTTAAAATAAGTATAAATACTCATTGTTATTTTAGCTTTGTATCGAATTTTACTATTTACATTTGATACTGCATTACTCATATATTTTTTCAACTTTATTCTTAGAGTTTTCTTGAGACATTGAATTGAAGCTTTCAAGACTTAAAGGATTTCAACTCTAAGAAATTATAAGTGGGTATTGAAGAATCTTTATTTTGGACATGTGTAAAGACATACCATACCTAGTTGATGGATACACTAGTTGGTATTTATGTCTATGTCCTTACTATGTCCAGCTAAAATCCCAATTCTTGGGGTGTGATTATGTGATATGGGTTGAATTTTTTGTTGGGTCTTTCTCATTGATAGTTTATTTACTGTTTAAATGTGATTTCGTTCAGTAGTTGTGTATGAATTTAATTGGATTGTACTATTAAATATGATTTCACCTTCGTGTCTTTGGCTTGCTTGAGAGAGAAGACTTAATCCCAAGACTACTTAATCGTTAGTCGGTGGTTATTGGGCTTACGTGGGTTCAACTCGAGAGTGTGAATCCTAAAACCTTTCCCACACTTTTAGCTCGAGAGAGTGAATGCGCTAAGGCAAAGGCTGGCATAATCGTGATAAATCAATGTTGAGGAAAACAAATCTCATTTGAGGTATGTTTCTCCAAAGAGAATTTACCCCAACTATAATCTAGCTTAATCACAACTTTACAAAAATTTACTATTAATAGGTTGTATCTGGTAGTTTATGTGAGCACATATTCCTATGAAATCCCAAGAATCTCGTCTCTATATTTGTATTTTTGTTTATTTTAGTTTTTAGCTTATAATTGCTTAAAACCCTCCCCCCGGATAATATGATATTTGTGTCCCCCTTCTGACGTATTATGTTTTAAATAGTAAATGTATTTTAGCTATGAAGAGCTTGAACGGATTTGTACTCAACCCTTAATTCTCGAAACCACTCCCTGTGGGAACGATTCCGAACCTTGGTTGGGTTACTATACTACTTACGATTATTGGCACTTACAATTGGAAGAAGTTTCCCGAACTTTCAATTAAAATGACGCCTCTGTTGGGGAGTGGTGTTATTTGAGAATTTTTGGTTATGTGGATTTCGATCTTGTTTGTTATAGTTGAAGTAATTAATTTTCTATTTTATTTTGCTTGTCTGTATTGAAAACAAGACGTATGAACGTTAATGGCACCCAAATAGTCCATCAAGATTGCATCGGAAACCTCAACGATATCAAAGAGCCTCATGTTGATAACCCCCATCTAATGGGAGGTATTGGTGCGATTGTCTTACCACCAACCGAATGAAAATTCAGTGTTACATATCACGAGCTCCATGTTACAAATTTTGAAACTAAAGGGACTTTTTAGTAGATTGGCATATGAGGATTATTATGAAAATTTTAGAAACTTCGTGGTTATACGTGGACCATTCTCCTTTACGATAATCTCTAAAGAGTCCATCCGGGAGAGGTTATTCTTCTTCTCTCTAATGAGGGAAGCATGAAAGTGGATGCCTATGTTGCAACCAGAATCAATCACATTGTGGGAGGAGTTGGTCACCATATTTAATGTGTGATTTTCCGCTCCTTCGAAGATGATGACTCTTTGGTACAATATCCAAAGTTTTAAGCATTTTGTGGGTGAGCGAATTCATGAAAATTGGTGGTGATTCAAGAAGTTGGTGCTACAATGCCCACCCATGGCTTGCCTGACAACGTATTGTCGTTGTACTTTAACTGGAGTGTTGACTCGATAAAATTGGGTGTCATTGACCAACATTATTCGGGAGGTTTAATACAACAACCTTATGTGATAACGACACAACTATTGGATGGAATAACGAAAATCAACAGGTCCTAGTATACCCGTGAAGATCGGGTATCTCCCCTCTCATTCAAATTGATAAAGGAGCAAATGGAGAATGATTAAGACAGACAAGAACTTGGAAAAATCATGACAGAAGTTGAAATTTTGTCTAATAATGTCATGGGAATTGGTGCTGGAGGTATTAATGTTATTGGTGTCGGGTGTGGTAATTCAGATGAATCCAAATTTCATGACTTGTGTAATGAAGAGGCAAACTTCTTAGACAACTAAGGTAGAGGTTATCATTCAAACTACTCTAGGTAGGGTGGTAACCAAGGTTGGATATAGATAAAGGATGGAAATATCGAGATCAGGAATGGAGGGATCAAAACCCCAAGTCAAATGAGTGGGGAGGGATATGTATGTTCCTGTAAGAATGTCAAAAGCCAAAGGATTAAGACGGTGGAAAGTCAAAATATATACTCTCACGTATCCTCAACATGGTTGAAGGTTAGACAAGATTTGGAAAGAAACGAAAGAAGATGAGTCAACCCTTAGCCAGACAGTCACCTCTCATTATGTCTCAATCAAGCATTTGGAATCCCAGATGGTCCACAATTCGTAGCATTTTAAGCCGCGCCAACAAGGGGATTGCCTAGTGACACTCTAGCAAACCCCAAGAATGACGTTTGAAAGTGGACTTGCATCATGCCATGAAATTTATTAAGGATTAATTTTGGAGGCAACCCAAAACTCTTTTTATTGCATTATGAGAATTAGATTAATGTACTAATTCTCTTCTTAGTACTTTATTAACTATGAGTAAGCATGATTGTTATTTGATTTTGGATTGTTGTGTTGAAATTGATATTACTATTCTTAGTGTAGTAAAAGAAATCTCATTCGAGGAGGAATGTTTCAAAGGGGAGAATTCGAAGCTCGTAATAGCAAAGAATAAGATAAGAAACAAAATTTATCATTTTTTATAATACCATGAAAAATCAAGAAAATTCCTTAGTTTAAGAAGTGAGTTTAGGTCCTTTACAAACGGCCATAACTTCTAGCTCAGGATAATTTAGAGTCAGTTCTTTATATGGTTGGAAAGCCCTTGGATATATTTTCCCAACGTCTCCGAGTTTGCATGATTTTGATATCGTATGAGGGAGATATGCCTTTCGAAAGTTGGGTTGTTGAAGTGAGTAAGGTTCAATTCCGGATTTTTGTAAAGTCAAACTTGGCTTTTCACCCATCTATTTCCTAATTCGGTTATAGGGTTTATTGGCGGTTAAAATAAGTTGGAATTAAGAATAGAAAGATTATTGCCGCTTAGGGATTAGAGAAAAGAAAAGAGAAGAAGGAAAAAGGGAGAAAAGATCAAGAATTCATCAAGAACGCCAAGATCTTCGAGTGAAATTCGCCTGTGGTGAACCCTATTAAGGTGTGTGATATTTTTCTATGTTGGGATAGTTCACCCACACACCAACTTGTTTTATTCAGGCGATTTTTGAGTTGATTGAATGATGAAAAGTGAAGTTCTTGAAAAACAATGTTGAAATCTTGATGGTTGAGTTGTTATATGGCTTTAGTTGATTTGATTTGTGTTTATGGGTTATTTCTCGAGTCTAATATATTGGGTATTGAGGTAATTTGAGACCGTAAGTGTTTGGGAAAATATCAATGGAAGTTTAGAAGGTTTAGAGAAGAAAAACAGAGAAAAAATCTAATTAACCATCTGACAGGCCTGGGGCATCGCGCCTGCCAAAGCCCCATACGAAAAGCTCTATCCGAAGCACCCTAGCACGCTGAACAAGAAAAAGCTCCTCAAGAAAGTCTCTATCCATCAGGCTCTGGCGCTCCACGCCTCTCACAGTGCCAAGGATGCTTGGAGACTCAATTCTTTCCCTATCTTTTCGCACTAGTTCCTAAGTGATGTACCCACATTTCTTGGTTTGTTCTAACACTCTAAGGTACATTTATACGTCATGAAATTACCCATAGCATAATATCATGAACCTTTAATCCACAATCCAACTCAAGGAAAGTTAAGATCAAAGTGAAATAAGTTTAGAGTCAAGTCTAAAAGTTAAGAAGCATGTCAAAGTAAGTACCTATGGTTTTGAAGAGTCTTAAACTAGAATTTAACTTTATTTTAAGTCTCAATCTACAAGTTGAGCAAAGAGTAATGAGTTGAGTTATGATTCTTGAAAGTTATAAGGGAACTAAGTATTTCCTAAGAGTTAAGTTACAAGTTTAGCAAAGAGTAAAGAGTTGAGTTCATTTCTCAAAAGTTATAAGGGAAGTAAGTATTCCCAAGAGTTACAAATGTAATTCACATTTTGAGAAAGAAAGTAAGCTAGACTTCCAACAGATCCATTGACTAGTCTTATTAAAGAGGAGAATATGAATTCTAAGAAATATTTTAAAAGTAAGTTTGAGCAAATTATGTCAAACCAAAGATGTCGTTGTTTTGGGAGTAGTATTGAGCACCAATATAGGGACTGTAGTTCATATTAACTCATGTCCCCATAAACCATCTAGCTAACATGGACAAATGAAGGTTCACGCTTTTGAGATGAGTCCTTAGTGCTTTTTAGCATTGATTAGTTGATCTACTGAGTAGTTAAGGTTCTATATCGAGGTATAGGACAGTCCTCTTGCAATGTGAGGTAAGACGTTGTACCATCCCTTAAGTTAATAGTGATGCTTGTCTCTTAGAGAATTGATCTTTCGTTATTTAATGAAATTTCTAATGTATTTCATTTAAGATTATTTTGTCTAAAGCCTTTTTGTAATGATTTTAACAAATTTATATCTTGTTTTGAAGGAAAGATGTTCAGGTGGCAATAAAAGGAAACAACTGAAAATAGTGCAGAATTAGACCTACAGAGGAAATAGACGGTTCGTCGTTTAAATAATTGACCCTAGGTGTGATA
This sequence comes from Solanum pennellii, assembly GCF_001406875.1. NCBI lineage: Eukaryota > Viridiplantae > Streptophyta > Magnoliopsida > Solanales > Solanaceae > Solanum > Solanum pennellii. The sequence goes on along the minus strand of NC_028646.1, from coordinate 53,115,767 downwards.
GAAGATTAGCAGCTAAGGACATTGAAGGAAAACATCAGAAACGTATGACTAAGTGCGGAACCACGAAAGACAATAACGGTCCGTCGATTGATTTACAGACGATACTAATGAACCGTCATTTTGTTAGGAGAAGGTTGCAGTACCTGGTTTTGGAAGATTCTAAGTATAGAGCTACTGAGGAGTATCGACGGCCTGTAAATGGGTCGACGAACCGTACTGTTGGTCCGTCATTAGATTTTAAGAGGGTGTCATTTGAAGAGCAAAAATAATTCTAAGTCCTGACTGACAAAAGTAGTCTGCGGACTGTCAATTGATCGACGACGGTCTATGAGTTGATTCATCAATTGATGCCGCGTACCTGAACAAAACATTACTTCTTTAAATTCCTTTTTCCTTAGGACTATGTTTTATATATATATATATATATAGTGTATTAAAACATCTTTTTAGGATAATTAACAAAGTATGACTAGCAATTAATCAATTCTTCAGTAGTGTTTTGCATGTATTTTATAATTCTTTCTTTTAGAAATCTTTTTAACGGTAGCAAACGTTAGAACTCGCCTTGTTGCTACTTGTCAAACCAAGGAGGTAGTTAATAAGAAAAGAATTATCAACATATATTTAGTGTAATATTACTTAATAGGCTGGTGTCGATTGGTGCAAAGTAATAACTCATCCATACATCGATTATGATGTCTAATATGAGGTAATGGTAAGGGTTAGTAAGTTATACACACGTACCTGGACCAAGGTGCGGAGTGAAATTCTCTAGATGTCGGACCAAGGATTTACAGATACCTAACGTATCACTTTGTATGTAATACCCTAGGAAAGGATTGGTATTGTTAGGAATACTGCATTATGAACATGTGGGGAACACATATACACTAGTTAGTCTGCCATCTTTATAAAACAAAAGTTTATTGGTGTTCGAGTGCTAATTACACTATTAAAGGAATGTGTTTCACAAAACCCCCCTTTTACTTGCTTGCTTTGGAAATACATTGACTAAATAGATATAATCGTGAGTCAAAGTTAAGTCTAAAACATTTTCATCGTAGGATCGACCCCAACCTACTAGTTGGGTTTTGTACATGATAACGATCGTCTATACTTCTTTAGTGAGGTATAATTTGAGCGTCAAATAATTGCGCCACTGCCGAGGAATTATTCCTTTAAGATTATTTTAATTAAATTATTGATATTTAGTCAACTATTTCCTGATTTTACTTTTTTCTTTTAGTTTTTGTTTTTCTCAGGTCTAGCTCTAGTATATGCAAAGTACACAAAGACGAGGGGAACAATCTTTGAGAAGAATGGACAACCACGGGTTTCGAGTCAACCCTAACAGAGAAAATCTAGATGATTGAGCAGGCCATCAGGCTCCATTACAAGTGCAGGCACACAATCGGGAACACATTGAGAATTAGTTAGGTGATGCCTTGAAGGTACAACCTCCAGTATCCCCATGACTTAAGGATTACAACAATGGTAATGTGAACATTGTATACTCTGATGGACCGATAGTCCTACCCTGATCATCCCTTGTGCACACTTTCGTGGTGTTGAGTAGCTTAATACAGATGCTCACCGTGAGGGCTTTTTTTGAGAACTTCCATCGAAAGATCCACATGCGCATATAGCCAACTGAGATCCGTGTGCAAAAGTTGTGTGGTAGACCAGACTTGGATATGAATGTTATCGGGATGCGAGTGTTTCCTTTATCACTGATAAGAGATGCTGCTATTATGGTTCACTAAGCTGCCATACAACTCTATCAACACTTTGGATCATTTGAGAGATGTGGTCTTAGTGAGATACTATCCAGTGTCCAAGAAGCCACACCACATCGATAAGGTAAACAAGTTTTTAGCATTACCTCGGGAGTCAGTGAGTAGCTTTTGGGATAAATTTAATGCATTCGTGAGGGGTGTTTTGAATTATCGCATTGAAGATGAGTCACTAAAGGTGTACTTTTATAGAGGTCAAGATGACAACAACAAAGCGTTGCTTGATATTATTGCAAGTGGCTCTTATGGGAAATGCAAATATTTTGAGATTTCAAAGAAATTGAACAAGATATCGCGCAGCACTAGAAATTCGGACAGTGGGCGAAACACCTATCCAGTACAAGATACAAACAACACAACCACAGATGATATTCGTGAAACGATGGCACAGATTAGAGCTGAATTAGGGTTGTTATTGAATCATGTGAGTGGAGGCGTAGCGAAGGTGAATGCGGTGAACTATTTGGTGAAACCACCACCATTGGATAATAAGTTTTACTATGAGGACGATATATACGTAGTAAATTATCAACGCGGGGCGAAGGGGGGGGTTGTGGCTTCTGACCAAACGCCCAAGGTTCCAATCAGAATAATTGACGCCAAGGTCAAGGAAACCAAGTTTAGGCTATGGTAATTACAATCAAGAGGGTCAATATATCCAAGATGGAAACTACAATTGCGAAAACAACTTCAACTGGAACAACTATGGTAACAGGATTGAACGGGGTGGTCCATATATTCCACCTCAAAATAAGGATGCTATACCTATGGTCGGTAGATGCAGTATGTCACAGGTTGACGATATGCTATAGAAGATGAAGAGCAGATTTGACGTAACCAATGAGAGTGTCAATGAGGTGAGAGGTGCACTATAAAGCATTGGAAAAAAAGTGGATGTGTATGCGGTATCGATAAAGAATCTTGAGATACAGATGAATGAGTTGTCTAAAATTGTGAACCCATACCAACCTCGCACTCTCCCAAGCATCACTATCCAGAATCCAAAAAATGATGGGCATTGCATGGTAGTCAATGCTCAAGGAGGTAAGCAGACCATTGATCCACCTATGTCGTCTGTAGTAGAATGTGATATTAGAAAGGAAGATGAGGTAGCACAAGCTAGTGAAGAAGGTGATGCACCATCGAAAGAAGCAGAGGATCTCAAAAAGTTGTCCCCATGTAAAAACCTCCACCACAATTCCCACAAAGAATACTGAAGAAAACGGGATATGGTAAATATCGGCAATTTAACACTATATTGAAACATCTTTCCATCAATGTTTTGTTGGTAGATTCTTTGAAATAAATGCCCGATTATGCTAAGTTTACAAAGTACATGGTTAAAAAGAAGAGGTCGGTGAGCTTTGAGGATGATGATAGAATGCAGCATTGTAGTGCTATTGCTACAGGGTGTTTTATGCAGAATATGAAGATCGAGGCACCTTCACTATTCCATGTACTATAGGGTTGCTACACTTTGTTAAGGATCTGTGTGATCTTGGAGCGACATCAATCTCATGCTATTGTCCATTTATAAAAAGTTGGGTTTGGGAGACCCAAAGCCTACTACAATGCAGTTATTGGCCGATTATGTGATTCTTTACTGTGAGATTATTTTGAGGTGCCCATTATTCTTGGGAGACCATTCCTTGCCACTGGGCGTGTACTATTTGATATAGAAAAAGGACATATAAGTTTAGGTTTAATATTGAGGAAGCAACTTTCAATATTTGTAGGTCCAAAAAGTAGAGTGGTGAGCTCAAAACTGTATCTTCTATATCCTAAAAATTTGAGAGTGTATCCGAAGTGCATATTGAAGCGCGACTAGTGTTGAGGAACTCGTAGCGGTCATCATGAATTTTTATAGTGATGGTATTTAAGAGTATGATTCATTGGTAGCTGCACTTGAACGAAATAAATATCAGTCAAACCCGAAGAAATTGGAGTTGGATAAAAAGCATCACGATTTTCCACACGCAAAACATCTATTGTGGAGGCCCAAAAATTAGAGCTTAAGGCTCTAACACCTCATTGAGGTATGTTTTCTTGGAAAGAGATGACACTTTGCCGGTGATTATTGCATCAGAGTTTAATAGGCAACAAGTAGAGTGCTTCATGGCGGTATTGAATAGGTTCAAACGATCCATTTGTTGGAGTATTGCAAATGTCATTAAGATCCCTCCCGGTATGTGTTTCCACAGAACCCAACTTATTCCAAGTCACAAAGAAGGTTGAATCCACCTATGTAAGAAGTAGAGAAAAAGGATATCATCAAATGGTTGGATGTTGAAGTCATTTATCCTATTGCGGACAACAGCTTGGTGTGTCCTGTTCAGTATGTGACTAAAAAGGGTGGGATGAATGTGGTACCTAATGAAAGGAACGGACTTGTTTTGTGCGGACAGTGCCCGATTGGAGAGTTTGCATTGACTACTAGAAGTTTAATGCTTAAACTGAGAAGGACCATTTCCCCATGTACTTTATGGATCAGATGTTACACAGACTTGCATACAAGGTTCGGTATTGCTTTATTAATTGCTATTCGGGCTAAAATCAGATCTTTATCAATTCAAAAGAATGTTGTTTGGGTTAGGTAATGCACCTTCCACCTTCCACCGTTGTATGATGTCGATGTTCTGTGATATGGGCCAAAACGCTTGAATAATTTTGCTGTGGTGCTCAAGAGATGTGAGGATTGTAATTTGGTATAATTTGGAGATATTTCACTTTATGGTGAAAGAAGGCACAATGTTGGGCCATTGAATCTTAGAGAAGGAAATTGAGGTTGATCGAGCAAAAGTGGAGGTAATATAGAAGCTTCATCCACCCATCTCTGTCAAGAGTATGAGAAGTTTTCTAGGGCATGATAGTTTTTATAAGAGGTTTGTTAAGGATTTCTCAAAAATTGCACATCTCATCTGCAAAGTGCTAAAGAAGGATTGTAAGTTCTATTTTGATGATCCTTTCTGAAAGCATTTGGAGAGTTAAAAGAGAAGTTGGGGTCCGCACCCATTATTATTTCACTAGAATTGCGTGAGCCATTTGAGGTGATGTGTGACGGGAGTGAAGTTGCACTTGGTGTGGTACTGGGTCAAAGAAGGGATTAAATCATTCATCTCATCTATTATGCGAGTAAAGCCTTGAATGAAGCCCAAAAGAACTACACGATAACAAAACAGGAAATTCTTGCGGTGGTGTTCACATTCAAAAAATTTTGCTCCTATTTTCTTTGCACGAGGGTCATAGTGCATATTAACTATTTTTCTTTGAGGTATTTGATGGAGAAAAGACATGTGAAACCAAGGTTGATCAGATCGGTATTGTTGCTACAAGAGTTTTATTTTGAGGTGAAAGATAGAAAGGGGACTGAGAATTAAGTAGTAGATCATTTGTCTAGATTAGAGGATGAAGCTATACGGGAACTGGGAGAAAAGGATGAAATTGATGATGCATTCCCAGATTAACATGTATTGACCGCTTCTAAGAATTTGATCCCATGGTTTGCAGACTTTGCGAATTATCTGGCAAGTGATGTGTTTCCGTCAAATTTGACCTTCCACTAAAGGATAAATGTCATTCACCATGTGAAAAAATTCTTCTTGAATGAGCCTTACTTATATCGTACCTGAGGTTTAGATGTTGAGTGTTTTGGAGGCGTGTCATTCCTCGCCTGTGGCTGGGCACAATAGTGGTATTCAAACTATGCATAAGATCTTGAAGAATGGGTATTATTGTCCAACCATTCACCAAGATACTGATGATTTCGCCAAGTTATGTGATCGGAGGTAACATGATGGAGGAATCTCAAAGATCCAAGAGCTTCCCTTGAATCCCCTTCTGGTGATTGAGTTATTTGATGTATGCAGCATTGACTTTATAGGCCCGTGTTTGATTTTGACGGGATGAAGTACATTCTTTTGGCCGTTGACTATGTGTCTAAATGGGTGGAAGCAATTGCGCTCTTTAAAAATTAAAGGAAGAGTCTTAAAGAAGAACATCTTCTCCACATTTGGTACACCAAGGGTCATCATTAGCGATGATGACTCACACTTTTGTAATAAATTGTTCAAAGGGATTCTGGAGAAATATGGTGTTCCTCACAATGTTGCTATGCCTTAACATCCACAGACTAGTGGGCAGATGGAGGTGTCCAATCGGGAGACTAAAACTATTTTGGCGAAAAATGTGAACTCCATTAAAATGGTATAGTCAAGGAGGCTAGATGATACTATTTGGGCCTACCACAATGCATTCAACACTCCTATAGATATGTCTTCATAGCAACTTGTATAATGAAAGGCTTGTCAATTACCGGTCGAGCTAGAGCACAGGGCGATGCGGGCGATGAAGAGACTAAATTTGGATTGGACCAGAGCATCATAACAAAGGATAAATGAGTTGTATGGTTGATGAGTTTCAACCATCTACAAAGAGAAGATGAACAAGTATCACAACTAAAGAATTTCAAAGTGAGATTTTGCGGTTGTCGATTTTGTGTTTTCATTCAACTATAGGTTGCGCTTATTTCCAAGAAAACTCAAGTACAAGTGACTGGGCAATTCCTTATTACCGGAAGTGTTCCTACATTGAGCGGTTCAGCTAGAGAAGAAGGTAGGGGCTAAGTTCACAGTCAATGGACAAATGATAAAGACCTATCTGGGTCGTACAGAGAGTGTTCATGAAGTGGTTGAGGCCTATACTCTTGATGAAGTCTGAGGATTCAAGGGTCCTGCGTTGTGCCGCGACATTAAATCAAGCGCTTCTTGGGAGCCATCCCAACTGTATCCTCTAGCCAACAATAGGTTTTGTTTTCCTTGTATCAATAGTCGTAGTCTTCTTTAGTTGTTCTCATTATTTCCTTTTTGCTTTAGTTCTAATGTTCGATAGATATTTGTATAGGGTTTGTATCTAAGAATTGACCAGAAAAACACAAAAAGAATGATCTTATTGGTGTTATATATGGAGGAGGCTAAGTAAAAAATCTGTAGAAAATGATCTGGTGTAGAGATCTACGGACCTCGTCGACGGACCGTCTACATGAAACAGGAACTTGAGGAATGGCAAACTAGTCTGTATGGTGTTAAAAAGCATGGTTGAAACTTGATTGTGATAAAATGGGTCACCAAAGAAACTAAAAATACGGACTTGAGAGTGACCTGAATTCTATCCTAGGCTCATACTATGAGACCCGTCCACGGACGGTCGATTGGGTGTGTTGATTGAAACGCCTAGAAAATGCTTAAGTTTTCTTATTTCTGTTGTTTTTTGAGTGTGTTACTATGATTCTATTTTACTTAAAACTACTCCGCATGTACGAATGTCTCCAAAGAAAGACAATGTCTACGCCAAAAGGGTCAAATCCATATCGATCGCCCTGTCTTTTTTGTTTTTTAACAAAGATATCGATAATTAGAAAGATCCTACTTAGTTTCCTAAGAGTAGACATACTCCAGCAGCTGCATCCTGAACCACTAGGGGAACCCCCGGAAGGTGACCCCAACGTAGTCATTGAGTCCAAGTCTGATAAAGAGCACACACTAAAATGGGTCACCAACCGAGACTGCCCCGGTTCAGAAAAGGGTTCAGCATCCAGGTCAAACTGTACTACAACTTCAGGTTTTGGGTCTGCCCAAGCTTCAGGGTCCAAATCATCCACTGCCTCCAATTCCAAATCTTAGGGAGCCATTGTGTCAGGTGATCATAAAGAAGAAGCCTCATCTAATGAGGCCACTAGTTCGTAGGTTGCACCTTCACCCCGACCGGGCAACCCCACTCCGGTTGTAGGTGAATAAAATTGGTTGTTTGTTGAGGGACAATGGAAGGTGTACCAGAATGCGAGGACGCTGAATGAGAAGGGGGTGATGACACGAGTGATTACTGAGGAGCGTTTTCACAGTGATTTTTCCGACAGTCCCCGAGGTATATAGACTATTTAATCTCCACTATTTTACTGGATGGCACTAGACTTGGACAGTTATAGAGAGGAGATTGTCTGGGAGTTTTATGCCTCCTATGTTGCTACTACCAGAGGGTCCATCTATAGGCGGACAAAAACAGCCAAATAAGACCCTCTCACGTCTACACTAGTCCGAGGCTACCAGGTTGACCTATCATAATCCACCATCAATCGCTTCATATACGGACCCACCATTGCCTCACACTGAATCCAAAATACTTTAGAGTTTGATACATGTAGGAGATTTTCCATAGTGGTGTGATTCAGTAAAGTGCGGATAAACGTGAGGCAGTATAATATGCATGGCCCAATATCATGCCACAGATGGTGAGAGGGAGGACTAGATTATTGAACCCTAAGGGCTGATCAAGAAGGCTACGCTCACTTTTGTGACAAAGTTTTTCTGGCTGTTGGTATGACACCGATTATCACCCAAGAAATCTTACAATGTACTTAAATGGGATAGGGCAGTGGTGGTGGCAGCACTTGTAGAGGGACTGGAGATAGACTTCGCTCGAATGATTATAGTGGAGATCCACCAGAGCGCACCATTTACCCCTTTCTGTGTCTTATTTTTTCAGCTATGGAGGGATGCAGGAGTGCCAATTTGAAACTATGATAGACTCCGTCGACAAGTAGGGACAGTAGAAATAGGTCTCATCGGGGATGAGGCCAATGTAGAAGCACCCCGCAGAGGGACCAGAATAGAGTACCCTCCACTGAGCAAGTATTTGGGAGATACGATTGAGGTAGCCGAAGGAGCTGACCCTGCCGTACCAGAGCATGCACATACCACTCCGACCTCCTCACCACATGCAGCCAACAGGTCCCAAACTCATCTAGATCAACTCCACCAGCTGTTGCTTTAGTATTTGTAGCTCGATTCTAAAAGTTAAAGGCACATATCATCACCGTGATCCATCACATTCAACCGTGGATGCATAAATCCAGTAGACAACCGCATAGAGAACTGGGTGTCCAAGTGGGCCAAGCAGTAAATTCAAGAGGTTCAGAAACTCCTTGACTCTTTCGTGCTGCATGTTCTAGCACAACCAGCCCCTGCCAGCTTGCAAGCAAATGTTCATGCCAGCCTGGAGATGTGGGGGACTGAGCCAGAGACTGATCCCATTGAGCTAGCTAAGGAGACGATGCTAGAGGTCTTTTTCAAGGTCCATGTTGAGCCATAGTCCAAGCAACGAGTTCGTACCAAATGGCACTTTTCCAGCAATACCATTGAGATCGGTGACCAGGACCATGTGAGAAAGAGAGAGAAGACTGAGTTGGTCCATGCTAGGAGGGCCTCTTTAGAAGATGAGGAGATACGTCAGAGGAGAGTGCTGGTGATGGCTGCTGGGGCATCCAATTCTTTACGGTTAATGGATAGAGGAGCACTACTGATGGTGCGGAGGTTGATGTGGGCACTATTGAGGGTGTCCCAAGTGATGATCCTGCTAGTTTTAAGAAATCAGACCCACCCGCTTGTTGAGAGTCTTCGACGCTATGTGCCTGTAATAACCCATTTAATCGGTTTGAGCAGTAGAATTATTTTTGATAAATACTTACTGGGTCGACGGACCACACGACAGATCGTCATGGTCACGACGGACCGTCATGGACTCCGTCGTCCCATCCTTCCTTTTTCTTCTGCTGCTCTCTTCACTACCCTCGACGGCAAGTATGAGGAACCGTCATAGGAACAACGGTCCATCGAGGGTCTTCGTTCCAAAACACATCAACTCTTGGAATCTGGGTACTGAGATTACTTCTCTGAACTTCATGACGGACCTGCAGGATGGACCGTCATAGATACGACGGACCGTCACAAGCTGCGTAACCCCACACTTGGTCGGACTTCCGCTAAATTTTAAATGGGTGTTTTGGACTATTCATAATTATAATTATGAAATTAGTGGGGTAATTTTAATAATTTATTTAGTTGGTCGTTAAAGAAGATAATAGTGAAATAAATAGTGGGTTACTTTTATCATTTTTATACTTGATTATATGGTAATTAGGGTAAAAAGAATCTGTAGAAGAAAAATAAAAAGAGCAGAAGAGGAGAACGAAAGAGAGAGCGTGAACGAAAGAAGAAAGCAAGCGACTTAGACTTCAGATTGAAAAGGTTCATAGGCACCGAGGAAGGCAAAGGCATTGGAGAGGTAGCTTGCTTGATTTCGGTTCTACGGTGGAGGTAGGTTATGGTTTATTTTTATGTGATAGATAAACTCTAAATAGCGATTGATAGGTATTGAGTGATATTGTAAAGTCTCCTATGTACTTGATTGTGTGGTTGTATGTTTTTATTGTGTGGTTTGTGGTTGGCCTAAAATTATGAGAGTGTTGAATTTCTAATCTTGAACCCTCTCTATTAAAATGACGCCTTGATAAAGAAGGCTTGATGAAATAAATAATGAGATAACTGGATCGGAGTTTCACGTTCCGACACGGTATTATGGGATCAGAGTGTCACGTTCCGACACGGTATTATGGGATCGGAGTGTCACGTTCCGACA
>NC_028646.1:53101747-53105212 GCF_001406875.1 Solanum pennellii | reverse complement strand
TGTTATTTTGTGGAGTGCAGCAAGTGTACCATCGACTTCGACTCGCCCTCAGCTCTAGCCAGTCTTCAGCACATCAGAGTTCGGGGTGAGCTATTATTCCTAGCTCGTGCTGGATTCTCTCGTTCACGTCTTGATGTCGTTGAATTTCGGACACAGACCATCTTTTTACTTATTTTGGTTTCTTAAATACTCTTAGACTTGGTAATTTGAGGATAGATGTTCTTGATGTGATGACTTCCTGATTTTGGGGATAATAAGTGTTAAACTTTAGAAGCTTACTTAAATGGTTACATTAATAAGTTTTGGATCTTCAGCGTTATTTTGTTATTCATAGTTGAACTATTGGTAAATGATGGGGTTTATATTTGTTGGTTCGCTCACCTAGTAGGTTAAGTGTGGGTGCCACTCACGACTCGTTTTGGGTCGTGAAAAACTTTGTATCAGAGCGTTAGGTTCGTTGGTCTCATCACACAAGAACAAGTCTAGTAGAGTCTTGAGGAATGGTATGGAGACCCCTTTACTTTTCTTCGAGAGGCTATAGGACTTTAGGAAAACTCCATTCTTTCTTTCTTTCGTGCTATTACTTGGATCCAATTGGTATCTAGGTGATACAAATTGGTATCTGACATCCTCACTCTATTTCGCAGATGGTTAGAACTAGAGCAACAACTGTGCCAACACCAACACGGGCAAGACAGGGCGCGTCTGAGCCAACCATTGGGGTTGTAAATAGAGGAGGTGCAGTGGCAAGAGGCCGTGGTAGAGGTCGCAGGAGGATGCCCACTAGAGGTAGAGGACAAACACCTGGTCCAGCGAGGAATAGAGCAGTGACCCCTCCACCGACTGATGAGGTAGTAAGGGAGGTTGAGGAAGGGGAAAATGAGCAGGTTCAAGATGAGGAATTACCATCCCAGCCTACCCCAGAGATGATTAATCAGGTTCTTACTTATCTTAGCGGGTTATCTGATCAGGGCCAGACACCTCCAGTGTTCTCTGCACCAGCACCTCAGGTTCAGGGATTACAGCATGCAGCTGCTGTGGCTCCCCGCATGGATTNATTGGAAGTAGGCACGTTTCCTCGCTTGACTACAGGGTCTATAATGACAGGTGATCAACATGAAATTTTCGTTAAGTTCTTAAAGTTGAAACCTCCAGTCTTCAAGGGTGCTGAATCTGAAGATGCTTATGATTTTCTGGTTGATTGTCATGAGCTTCTACATAAGATGGACATAGTAGAACGATTCGGTGTTGAGTTTGTTACCTATCAGTTTCAGGGGGATTCCAAAATGTGGTGGCGGTCGTATGTTGAGTGTCAACCAGCACAGGAACCACCCATGAATTGGGCATCATTTTCTAGCTTACTTATGGAGAAGTATATACCCCGGACCTTGAGGTATAGAAGGAGAGATGAGTTCCTGAGCCTAGAGCAAGGAAGGATGTTTGTTGCTGCTTATGAGGCAAAATTTTGTGCAATATCCCGGTATGCCACTCGGCTTTGCTTCAGTCCACAAGAGCGGATTCGCCGCTTTGTGAAAGGATTGAGGTCAGATTTGCAGATCCCAGCCTTACAGGTAGCTGCTGCAGCAAAATCCTTTCAGGAAGTGGTTGACTTTGTGATAGAGGTAGAGGGGGTGAAGCCAGACGACTTCACCATGGCGTCGACATTTAAGAAGTTCCGTAAGGGAGGTGAGTTTAGTGGTTCTTACTCCATAGAACAGAGTCCAGGAGGTTACCCAGCCCGTCCTATTCAGTCTTCACTGCAGGCTTTAGTTGGGGGTCCATCGCAGACCAGTCAGCCTTTTTCTGAGTTTGGAGGTTATCCATAGACTTCGTCATTCTCACAGAGACCTATGCTTGACTCCAGAAATTGTTATGGATGTGGAGAGACTGGACATATAAGGAAATATTGTCCAAAACAGAGTTACAGACCCCCAATAGTTAGAGGTAGAGGGGGTCATGGTAGAGGCTGCCATTCTGGAGGACGTGGTGGCCAAGGTAATGGTGGTCATCAAATCAGTCGGGGTGGCGGGCAAGTTGGAACTACTGCAGCGCAACTTGGTAGGGGCAATGGACAGACAGGTGATAGGGCCCATTGTTATGCTTTCCCCGGGAGGTCTGAAGCAGAGACATCTGATGCTGTTATCACAGGTACTCTTTGGTCTGTGATTGCATGGCTTCTGTATTATTTGATCCTGGATCCACATTTTCATATGTATCTTCCTCATTTGCTACTGGTGTTGATTTATATTGTGATTTGCTTGACATGCCTATTCGTGTCTCTACTCCTGTGGGTGAGTCTGTGATAGTTGAGAAGGTGTATAGGTCTTGCCTTGTGACTTTTGTGGGGAGCAATACTTATGTAGATTTGATTATTCTAGCGATGATTGATTTTGATGTGATTCTGGGTATGACTTGGCTTTCTCCAAATTTTGCAATCTTAGATTGTAATGCTAAAACTGTGACATTGGCCAAGCCTGGGACAGATCCGCTAGTGTGGGAGGGTGACTATATTTCCACTCCAGTTCATATTATCTCTTTTCTTCGTGCTAAGAGAATGGTTAGTAAGGGTTGTTTAGCTTCCTTGGCACATCACAGGGATGATACTTCCCAAGTACCTTCGATTGAGTCTGTTTCGATAGTCCGTGAGTTTCTGGATGTGTTTCCTGCAGACCTTCCTGGTATGCCACCGGATAGGGATATTGATTTTTGTATTGATCTAGAGCCGGGTACTCGCCCCATTTTCATTCCCCCTTATAGAATGGCTCCAACTGAGTTAAGGGAGTTGAAGGCCCAACTTCAGGAATTGTTTGGTAAAGGTTTTATTAGACCGAGTGAATCCCCTTGGGGTTCTCCTGTTTTATTTATGAAAAAGAAAGATGGAAGTTTTCGAATGTGCATAGAGTACAGGCAGCTGAATAAGGTAACTATTAAGAACAAGTATCCCATTCCTCGCATTGATGATTTGTTCGATCAGTTACAAGGTGCTTGTGTCTTCTCTAAAATTGATTTGAGGTCCGGTTATCATCAATTGAAAATACGGGCAGCAGATGTGCCAAAGACTGCTTTTCGAACCAGGTATGGGCATTATGAATTCTTAGTAATGTCTTTTGGGCATACGAATGCCGCTGCTGCTTTCATGAGCCTGATGAACGGGATTTTTAAGCCATATCTGGATATCTTTGTTATTGTATTTATTGATGATATAATGATATACTCAAAGAGCAGGAAAGAACATGAGGAGCATTTGAGAATTGTAATGGAGTTGTTGAGGGAGAAAAGGCTTTATGCCAAATTCTCCAAGTGTGAGTTTTTGCTAAATTCAGTGTCCTTCATGGGGCACGTGGTTTCTAAGGAAGGAGTGATGGTGGATCCTTCTAAGATTGAAGCAGTGAAGAGTTTGGTAAGACCTACTAATGTTTCAGAGGTAAGGAGCTTTGTTGGTTTAGCTAGCTACTACCGTCGATT
>NC_028646.1:53037703-53099588 GCF_001406875.1 Solanum pennellii | reverse complement strand
TATCACTCAAGTATTGATATGGCCCCATTTGAGGCACTGTATGGGAGGAGATGTAGGTCTCCCATTGGTTGGTTTGATGCATTTGAGGTGAGACCTTGGGGTACCGATCTTTTGAGGGAATCGTAAGATAAATTAAAATTCATTCAGGAGAAGCTTCTAGCAGCTTCGAGTAGGCAGAAAGAATATGCAGATCGAAAGGTTAGGGACTTGGATTTTATGGAGGGTGAACGAGTCTTGCTGAAGGTTTCACCCATGAAAGGTGTGATGCGGTTTGGTAAGCGAGGTAAGCTTAGTCCGAGGTATATTGGTCCATTTGAAGTTCTGAAGCGCGTGGGGGATGTGGCCTATGAATTGGCATTGCCTCCAGGGTTGTCAGGAGTGCACCCGGTATTTCAAGTGTCTATGCTGAAAAAATACCATGGTGATGGAAATTATATTATTCGTTGGGATTCAATTCTTCTTGAACTGTCTTATGAGGAAGAGCCTATTGCTATTCTAGATAGGGAGGTCCGCAAGTTGAGATCAAAGGAGATTGCATCTATCAAGGTTCAGTGGAGGGATCGGCCAGTTGAAGAGTCCACATGGGAGAGTGAGGTCGATATGAAAGAAAAATATCCACATCTTTTTACAAATTCAGGTACTCTTTCTCGCCCCCCCCCTTTTCATCCTGTGATCGTTCGAGGACGAACGATTGGTAAATTGTTATCTATTGTAACAACCCATTTAGTCGGTTTAAGCAGTAGAATTATTTTTGATAAATACTTACTGGGTAGACGGACCACGCGACGGATCGTCATGGTCACGACGGAATGTCATGGACTCCGTGGTCTCATACTTGTGCAATTTCTTCTGCTGCTCTCTTCACTACCCTCGACGGCAAGTATGACGAACTGTCATAGGCACAACGGTCCGTCGAGGGTCTTCGTTCCAGAACACTTCAACTCTTGGAATCTGGGTACTCAGATTACTTCTCTGAACTTCATGACGGACATGCAGGACGGACCGTCATAGATACGACGGACCGTCACAAACTTCGTAACCCCACACTTGGTCGGACTTCCGCGAAATTTTAAATGGGTGTTTTGGACTATTCATAATTATAATTATGAAATTAGTGGGGTAATTTTAACAATTTATTTAGTTGGTGGTTAAAGAAGATAATAGTGAAACAAATAGTGGGTTACTTTTATCATTTTTTATACTTGATTATATGATAATTAGGGTAAAAAGAATCTGTAGAAGAAAAATAAAAAGAGCAGAAGAGGAGAACGAAAGAGAGAGCGTGAACGAAAGAAGAAAGCAAGCGACTTAGACTTCAGATTGAAAAGGATCATAGGCACTGAGAAAGCAAAGGCATTGGAGAGGTAGCTTGCTTGATTTCGGTTCTTCGGTGGAGGTAGGTTATGGTTTATTTCTATGTGATAGATAAACTCTAAATAGCGATTGATATGTATTGAGTGATATTGTAAAGTCTCCTATGTACTTGATTATGTGGTTGTATGTTTTGATTGTGTGGTTTGTGGTTGGCCTAAAATTATGAGAGTGTTGAATTTCTAATCTTGAACCATCTCTATTAAAATGACGCCTTGAATAAAGAAGGCTTGATGAAATAAATAATGAGATAGTTGGATCGGAGTGTCACGTTCCTACACGGTATTATGGGATCGGAGTGTCACGTTCCGACACGGTATATGGGATCGGAGTGTCACGTTCTGACACGATAACATTAAAGGCAGGGAATCTCGAATTACCTTAATATACTCAAACTCAAAAAACCTATTTCCCAAATGAGTATGGTGTGGAGGCATGAGTCCTCATAGGTGTGCTTGATGTTGTGATTGATGGTGTACCTATTATGGTGATGTTGTCAATGGTTCATGTGTTCGTTGCTTGAAACCTGTTAAGTATTGTAGTTGATTTTATATTATTATTCAATATATATTGGTTTCTATTTTGAGTTGGCCGATGATACCTACTCAGTACGTGTTCCTTGTACTGACCCCTACTTGTATTTCTTCTTTGTTATTTTGTGGAGTGCAGCATGTGTACCATCGACTTCGACTCGCCCTCAGCTCTAGCCAGTCTTCAGCACATCAGAGTTCGGGGTGAGCTATTATTCCTAGCTCGTGCTGGATTCTCTCCTTCACGTCTTGATGTCTTTGAATTTCGGACATGGACCATCTTTTTACTTATTTTGGTTTCTTAAATACTCTTAGACTTGGTAATTTGAGGATAGATGTTCTTGATGTGATGACTTCCAGATTTTGGGTATAATAAGTGTTAAACTTTAGAAGCTTACTTAAATGGTTACATTAATAAGTTTTGGATCTTCAGCGTTATTTTGTTATTCATAGTTGAAATATTGGTAAATGATGGGGTTTATATTTGTTGGTTCGCTCACCTAGTAGGTTAAGTGTGGGTGCCACTCACGACTCGTTTTGGGTCGTGACAGTGCCACATGTTTGCTTCACCCACCGCTGTGTTTCTTTGATTTCTCATTACATTGGGCACAATTGTAAGTTTTTTGTTTTGGTGGGGTAAATGGAAAGTGAGTTGTAGGGTGAAGTCTGAGTAACCCAACTCATAATCGTCTATTACCATTTTCTTGCCTGTGTTCTTTTTCCCCAAATAACTGCTGAAATTTATGTTGAACCGACATGTCTTAGTGAGTACAAGTATAGAAGCATTAAAACAAAGAATGATGGCTATTAAAAAGGATACCCCGTTTATTCTGGTGCTTGCATGTATATGTTAAGAGAGTGTGAGGAGATTCGAATGTTCAACCAATTGTGGCCTAGATAGAACTTGTCTTCTTAGTCATACGAAGGGAATCGACTCTAGAAACTAGGATGTTATCATAATACCTTGTTCGAAATAAGCAATATCTAGCCTAAAAGAAGTTGACCAAATGAAATACTTATCCCTTTTTTATCCAAATTGTTGAGCCTATAATAAAACAATTTTTTTATTTAGCAACTCATATTCCCAAGGTCTAATGTTTTGGCCCAGTCCCTATTTTGACATGTGCTCCTTGACTTAGGCGAAAAGTCTAAGTTGAGGGTTGCTAATGTAGAAAGTGACCTTGTCTTGGCCTTGACCCGACTTTGGGTATTGTGTAACTCAACCTATGGAAAAGCCATGAGTTGAGGGTGACTATTATGAGTGAGGACCCTAAAATGGGTATGAAAAGAGTTGGATGTTGAAAAGAAAACCTTATGTAAGTGAAAGATGTAAATTTTTAAAAAATCAAAGAACTAAAGAAAAAGAGAAAAAAATAATAAGAAAAAAGAGAAAAGAATTTTATGAGAAAAAGATGCAAAGGAAAAGTGAAAGTCACATTTAAAGAAAAAAGGGAAACAAAGCAAAGAAGAGAAGATAAATGGGGGGTCAAAAGCAATGAAAAAAGGCACGAAGCTTAAAAGTAATGTCAAGGAGAGAAAAAAGTACTAAAAATGTACCCAAATGTACCACACTTGACCTTGAGCCTACATTACAAGCCATGAAAATTCTACCATGATCTTAGAGTCTACTGTGATTAAACTAAGAAGCAAAAATAAGGGCAAGCCTATGGCGTAGAGTACTAACTGTATTTGAACTTCTTCCTTAGTGCAAGTGTTGAAATAAAGATCCTTGTACCCAAAATTCTCAACCATTGTGAGAAAAATTATGATTTCTATTGAAGTGACGACACTAGTTTCATTATGAGAAAGTTGGTACCTTTGAGGGAGGAAATATAGTAGAGGTGTCTGTTGCATGGTAAATTTGTGTCATGATGTGATCCGCATGAGTTAGCTTGTCGATCATGATGTGTCGTTTAGCGTCATGTTAATATGTGTTTGGATGTGTCGTGATATCAGGACATTTATAATGCATTTCACTTAATGGTTTTGTGTGTCTAAATCCTTTTTGTTGTGATTTAAACAAACTTTGTGTTGCAGAAAAGATGTTCGAGTGGCAATTAAAAAAAACTGAAAATAGTGCAGAACTAGACCTACCGAGGCAATCGACGGTCCGTTGTTCAATCGATGGACCGTAGGAGATGAGCAGCTTAGGACACTGAAGGAAAATCAGGTAATTCTTAATAAGTATGGAACCACGATAGATAACGACGGTCCATCGATTGATTGATGGACCGACTGGTGAACTGTCATTTATTTCAGAATAGGTTCTAGTACCTGATTTCGAAAGATTCTAAGTATGGAGCTATAGAGGAGAATCAATGGCTCGTAGATGGATCGACAGATCGTACTATTGGTCCATTGTTTGATTAAAATAGGGTGCCATCTGGAGAGCAGGAATAATTTTATGTCCTGACTAACGAAAGTAATCTACGGACCGTCGATTGATCGATGGTTCATCAGTTGTTTCTTCAATTGATATAGTGTACCTTAACAAAACTTTCCTTACTTGAATACCTTCTTCTTTATGACTATGTTTTCTATACATATTGTATTCAAACCTCGTTTTTTCGGGGTTAGATATTATTACTTTTGTTCCTTTTTTTGTACTGGAATTGATATTTGAAACATTAGCAATTAGTTGATTTACAGATTTGGTTTGAAGAATTTTTCTTGCTATTTCAAGTTGAATTTCTTGTTTATTCTTCTTGTTCAGCAAGGTCATGATTTCTTCATCTAAAATTATGAATTGTGGTCTTGCTAGCATGGGTAACAAAATCCACAACTAGGGTTGTAGGAATTATGGGTAATTAAAAAAGTTTGACTAGCAATTAAGCAATTCTTGAATAGTGTTTTACATGCATTGATAATTCTTTCGTTTAGAAGTCTTTTAAATGGTGGCCAGCATTAGAACTCACCTTGTTGCTACATTCCAGACCAAGGAGGTAGTTAATAAGAAAAGAATTATCAACATAGATTTAGTGTGACACTATCTAATAGGTTGGTGTCGATTGGTGCGAAGTAATAACTAAGTCATACATCTATTATGATGTCTAATATGAGGTAATGGTAAGGGTTAGTTAGTTATACACATGTAGCCATACCAAGGTGCGGGGTGAAATTCTCTTGATTCCGGACCAAGGATTTAGAGTTACCGAACTTATCACTTAGCATGTAATACACTGGGAAAGGATTACTATTGCTAGGAATACTGCGTTATGAACCTATGGGAAATACATATAGAATATTTACTCTTTCATCTTGATAAAAACAAAATTTATTTAAGTCCAATTTCTACTTACACCGTTAAAGGAATTTGTTTCACAAAAAAACCTTTTACTTACATGATTTGGAAAGACATTGACTAAATAGATATAATCGTGACGTAAAGTTAAGTCTAAACGATTTTCCTCGTGGGATCGACTCCAACCTATTAGTTGGGTTCATACATGATAACGATTTCTTATGCTTCTTTAGGGAGGTATAATTTGAGTGTATCAAGAATCTCCCAAAGAAACTATTTTACTTTCATATATAAGTAAAATTGAGTTTTTATTGCATTTTCTTTAATAAAGTAAGTTGTTTCACTGTTTTACAAAACTTTATATACATTGCATGTATTTTAATTGCCTTATATGTATTGAGATTAGTATTCTTGAGTTGAGTAGAGCAAAGGTAAGTTTTTTCTTATTCCTTTCATGCTTTAAGTTATTGTTTAGCATTCCAACTCGCATATGTGTAGATTCAATGTACTTATGCCAATTGTCCTGCATCGTCTTATGATGCAGAAGGAGATAACCAGGATCAGCATCCAGCACCTCGTTGATCCAATTTAAGCACTACGAATCAGTGGTGAATCTCCGTGCATTCCGGAGGACTATTTTAATTGCTTTCCATGTTTTTACTTATAGAATGTTGTGGGTTTAATATCAAGAATCATCTTAGTATTATGGAGTCTTCAGAGACAAATAGTCAGACATATTATTCAGTTTGACTATCTTCTTATCTTGTATTCAGATATTCAAATTTTGAGACTTAAATGTCATTTTGTCCAAGGCATTTATTTATGTAATTTTTATGAGAATGTTTATCGCTTTATGATTAAGATATGTCTTACCCTAGATTAAGTAAGTCAAGTCAATGGTTTGCTTAAGACCAACAATGGTCATTGTGTGCCGCCCACGTTGAGAGTGTAGGCTCGGGGTATTACATTTATTATGAGATTATTAAGTAAGCTAGTAAGAATTTTTGTACATTATTCATTATATTTTTCTTAGGTGGATTCACTTTATGATACGTAAAGTTAATTCAATACCAGCCTTGAAATAAGAATCAGTTATGCTCTCATCACAACTATTATTCCCTCAATATTCTATGTAATTCCTTATTCAAGATTATATTTTATAATGAATTTTATAAAATATAAGATTACGTTTATTTTTAGATTTAAGATTATTCATTATTTATGTTATTTATACTCTTTCTATTTTAGATTTATGGAGATTGAATCTAGTGAGTCTTAAAGTGGATTTAATCAACCTCTTACATCGTGAGATGATTAAATTTGTTTTACTACTCAGAATGTGTAATCACATATATAGACGAGCTACAGCTTATGAAACCCTAGTTTAAAATCGTACATGTTACACTTATTCGATTTCCAAAAAAGGAATCTTCAGAAGAATCTTCAGATGAACTATACGAGAATTGAATAAGGAAGAAGGAGTGAAAGGATGCATCTTTTTTAGAGAAATATATGTTGTTTTAACCAAGTATTTGACCTATCAAGCTATAGTTCCAGCCCCCAAGCCGGTGATCAAAGTAGATATCACATGTCCATGAACAGAGTAGAGAACGCAAGCCCATGGGAAGTCTTTTGTTCCTTAGTCTTAGTTGCATAAACCAACTGACTTACCTAATATGGCATCCTCGATTGTTATAAATTGTGGCATTCATCTGACACCTTCCCTCTATATAAACTTATTTATGAAACCTCCATTGCAATACCTCCAACTTTTATTATTTCCAAAATTTAACATATTATGTAAGAGAATCAATGCAACACTAATCGACAATCCATACATAAGTCTATAAACAAACACTACACTTTGTGTCTTTACCTTGGAATATGCTTACTACAAATAATTTTTAACCATACATGTTCCTCTTGATTCAAGTGTACTACTGAAAAATTGCCGAAAAACAACGACCAAAAGCCATATACTACACCACTTTTATTTTGTCTAAATCGATGAAAAAGCAACGCAGTGATGTTCTTCGCTTTTTTGTTTGACGGTATAGATAGGAGAACCTTGTCGATCGCTTTTATCAAAATATTTCTTTTTTGGAAATACAAAAAATCTACGGACTAATGGACGTTGTCCATAACTTTTTTGGGAAGTTTTAAACAATAAAACCCATAACAACGATCCAAAAAACCACTCTATCCGTCGTTGTTTCGCAATTCTTTTGACAACTGAAACTGGTAGTCTCTGCTGCCTGCAAATGCAATTCAATTCAGCCCAATTAAACACTCAACATTATAAGTAACCTACACAATACATAAAACAACAAACTTAAATTACCATTCAAAAGTATCTAAATCACAATTTAAAGACTCATAATTTTTTTCAAAATTCATTTCAAAATTTCAAAAAAGTCCATAAATTAAAACTAACCTAAACAACGGAGTGGCATATACAAATATACCTCTTCCTCCCAATTGTCGTCGTTGATGTCCTCGAGTGTTGAAGTAGAAGGTCGATGAGCGAGGTTCAGGACGTGTTGTTTGATTTGTTGAATTAACTCACTCGTGCTCTGTGTTCAGCTACTCTTCTCCACTCTAACTCTGACATTGTCGATGTAAGTTGTGCTATTTGAGTTTAGGTAGTAGCAATTTGAACATCGTCAAGTGCCTCAGTTTGACGTGATGAGTCCAATAATATGTAAGCCTTATTGAAGTCGTCTTACATTGTTTTTAGAGCCTAGACCACAGACTCTACCTTTGTGTGTCCCCCCCCCCTCCAAACACTATGTCTAAATTTGGGTGGACAATTAAGGTTTCATTATGACTGAAATATCTAGATTCTCATTGACATACAGATGAAACTTATTCAGCATATTAAATATAAACATTGACATCAATATATATATATATATATATATATACACATACATATATATATATATATATACACACACACACACACACACATATATATATATATACACACACACACATATAGATATATATATACATATATATATGTATATATATATATATATATAGACATACATATATATATATATATATACACACACACACACACACACATATATATATATATACACACACACACATATAGATATATATATACATACATATATATATATATATATATATATAGACATACATATATATATATATATATTTCCACTATTCATATATATTATTCAAATTAAATAACTTACAAAATATATACTTTAAATTCAGTAAACTTCGTTTGGCGTATACTATTTGAAATATTGCTCCAAGAGTGATAAGCATGTGTAGAAAGTCTTCTAACATAGTCTTTTAAATCTCAAAGAGCATCCTTTGCAAGATGCCACTTGCAAAACATATAATAAATATGTTAGTTCATAAATAAATATTAAAGTATATGAAATAAATATAATGAACTAACAAATAGATAAAAAAACAAACTTAGGATCATCCATCTGACTAAATCATGATTCTACCAAGTCTGTCTATGAGTCCACGATTTGGACTAATATAGGGCAATGTTTTTGTAGAATAAGTGTCCTCTACTTCATATTTTGTCTCGAAAACTGATAGAGAACCTTGAGTTTCATGTATTTAGACTTGGAGGCAAAGCATGGACACAATTGAGTGGAATGAATGAACAAAAGGGCTGATTGAGGATCGCCTTACTCATTAGGTGAGTCGCCGAATGGCCTTTTTCTCGCCTAATGTTCCAGTGTACTGAGATCTGAATGAAATATTTAAGTCGGCATGTTGCGGAGCAGTTCTGCAAAGCACTACTACGTCACCTGAATTTACAGAACGCGAAGATGTTGAAGTCTAAGGCAAGACGGCGAGGAGATATATAAAAAGGAGTATCACCGAGTTGATTTGCGATCCCCACTAACGACGCTGAGTGGTCCTTCACAGCACAAGTTTTCATAAACTATAACTACTCGTTGTTATTTTTAGCTTAGTATCAAATTTTACTAGACTTTTACATTTGAGGTTATGTTCATATATTTTCTCAAATTTAGTTCTTAGTGTTTTTGTGAGAGTTTGTTCTTAAGCTTTGAAGAATTAAGGGTTTGCAACCCCAAGACATTGGAAGTGGGTATTGAATAATCTTTATTGTAGACATGTGTAAATACATTTCAATCATACCAGTTTATGGAAACACCAGTTCGTATAAACTACTATATGTTTATTATGCCTAGCGAAAACCCCAATTCTTTAGGTGTGATTATGTGAGTATGGGTTGAATTACTTCTAGGTATTTCTCATTGACTGTTTATTTGTTGGTTAAATGTGATTTCATTTAGTTTTTTTGTTTGAATTTAATCGGACTGTAGTTTTTCAGTATTATTTTACCTTCGTGTCTTTGGCTTGTTCGAGAGAGAGGTGTCTCACGACCATGTCTAACTGAATCGATAGATGGTGATTATTGGGTTGACGTGGTTTAGCTCGAGAGAGTGAATTCTAAACAATCTCCCAGACTTTTAGCTCGAGAGAGTGAATAAGCTAAGGCAAAGGTTGGGCATAATCGCGGAAAATCAGTGTTCAAGGGAAACAAATATGATTCGGGTTAGGTTGCTCGAAAGATAATTTACTCCACTAAAGTCTATCTTAGTCACAAATTTACAACAATTTAATATCAATAGGTTTTACCCCGTAGTTTATTTGAGCTCATACTCCTATCACATCCCAAGCATCCCATATCCATATTAATATTTTCAATTAGTTTTAGTTGTTAGCTTATAATTATTTACAACCCCCCCCCACCCACCCATTTGATAATTGATACTTGTGTCACCCCTTTTAATGTATTATGTTTTGGTTTATAGTAAATGTCTTTTTGCTACGAAGATCTTGAACTAATTTGGTATTAACTCTTAAATGTCAAAATTACTCCCTATGGGAATGGTCCCAAACCTTGGTTGGCTTATAACACTACTTGCAGATGCGGGCACTTAGAATTGGAAAAAGTATCCTAATACGTCAAGTCAAAATGATGCCGATGCGGGGGAGAGGTTTTATTTGAGTGTTTTTGGTTAACTTGAATCTTTAACTTGTTGGTTATAGTTGAAATAATCTAATTTTCTCTTTTGTTTTGCCTGTTTGTATTGATAACATGAAGTATAAGCGTTAATGGCAGACAAATAGGCCATCAAGATGACATTGGAAACCTCAACGATGTCAACGAGCCTCATGCTAATGATCCCCATCTCATGGGAGGTGCCATTTTTTTACCACAAGTTAAAAGGAATGCAGTGTTACACATCACGGGCACCATGTTGCAACTTTTGCAACTAAAAGGAGTTAAAGTGGATTAGGCCATGAGCATTCACATGAACATCTTTAAAACATCATGGATCTACGTGGACCATTTTCCTTCAAGAACATCTCTTAAAAGTTTGTCTGGGTAAGATTATTTCTATTTTCACTTATGGGAGGAAGCATGCAAGTGGTTGGCCGAGTACCCACGTGCCTCAATCACATCTTGGGAGGAGTTGGTCACCATATTTAACGTGTGATTTTTACCTACTACGAAGATGATGAATCTTCGAGACATCATCTAAAGCTTTCAATACTTGGAGGGCGAGCAAATTCATGAGACTTGGCTGCGATTCAAGAAGTTTGTGCTATAATTCCCAAACTCATGGATTGCGTGTTAACGTATTGTTGAAGTACTTTTACTTGTGTCTTGACTCGGTAAACAAGGGTGTCGCGGACCAACTTTCTCTGGGAGGTTTAATGCAACTTTCTTATGTGATAGCAACACAACTATTGGATAGAATGACCAAAATTAACCGGGTCGGGTATACCCCTGAAGAATAGGTATCTCCCTTCTCATTCAAATTCACCTAGGAGCATATGGATAAAGATCAAGAGAGAGATAATAACATGGATAAATCATGAAAAAACTTGAAATTGTGTCTAAAAATATCGTTGGAGCTGGTACTCGAAGTGTTAATTATGTGGGTCTCGGCTGTGCTAATTCAAATGAATCCAAATTTCATGCCATATATAATGAAGTGGTGAACTTCACAACCAATCAAGGTGGAGGTTATCGTTCAAACTACCCTAGGTAAGGTGGTAACGATGGTTGGAATAGAGATGAAGGATGGAAATATCGAGATTAAGAATGGAGGGGTCAAAATCCCAATTGAAGTATGGGGAGAGGGATAGTTATGTTCCTCCCCATGAATGTCAAAAACCAAAGGATTCAAACGGTGGCAAGTCTGAATATATTCTCTCGTGTATCCTCAACAAGGTTCTGGTTTTAGAAAAGATTTTGAAAGAAATGAAAGAAGATGTATCGACCTTTAGCTAGGGTGTCAGGTCCCATTCAATCTCAATCAATCAATTGGAAACCCAGATGGGCCAGATTTTGATGCATTTGAACTTCTGACAACAGGGGAATTGTCTAGGGAGACTATGTCAAACCCTAAGAGTGAGGTTTAAAAGTGGACTTGCATCACGGCGTGATGTTAACTAAGGCACTGTTTGGGAGGCAACCAAAAACCTTTTTATTTCTTTATTTTTGTTTTAAATGTGATGTTTTATTGGCTGTGCAGGAGGAAGTGTGACAAGTGTTGGGAAAGAATCAGATTGGTCAGCAAAAAGGTTAAAGTGATGCATCATTGAATATGTCGGTGATCGTTGGACTCTAGAAAATTTAAAGGTATAGTTTGTAAAACTCGGTGTGTCCAAGAAATTATTGCCGAACCACAGACCCAAAGTTCAAGTCTTATAATTTTGGCCGGGAATAGGATGCACTGGCAGCGTGTGGTGAATCGTTGTATAATCACTATAGCTCAAATGTGATGGTTTTCAGTTCGAGAAACTCCCACAACAGTTATTGTATTTTATATACATCAATATATTGTATATTTATATACATTTATGTTGTATCCTTGCATATACACAGAGTTGACATCATTTTTTAACAGCTTTTCTATTTTATTTCACTTGTTTTAAACTATTTTATAATGAAATGAGTTATTAAGTGTTCATAAGTTGAGTAGAGTCAAGGTAAGTGTTTCTTTAATAATCTCTTTCAAGCCTATGTTATATAGCATTACAACTCGCGTACTCGTACATGTACGTTGAATGTATTGATGTCAGTTGGTCTTCATCATATTATGCTTTAGAAGCAGGTAAAGAGGACCGTCATCCAACACACAGTTGATCTTGTTGAGCACTCCAGAGTCAGTTGGTGAGCTTCCTTGAATTGTGGAGCACTCTTTTATTGCTTTCTAGATTAGTTCATCAGGATGTTTTGGGGTTTGTCCCAATATCCATCTCAGTTGTCTATTGGCTGGATAGATTGTAAAATGACTAGTTATGAGTCTTTAGTTTTGTAGTTCACTTGTTTTGCATTCTTAATTTATTTCATAAGTTATTTATACAGAATGTTCTTATGTTTTGAATCTTTCACTAAGTAAGTAAGCTAGACAAAGAATTCACTTGGGACCAACAATGGTCTTAGATTGTCAGTCTCTCCCAGGGTGTTGGCTCAGGGCGTGACATATTCCTCTTTCATTATGGATGTATAGTTTAAGGACTGCCATTTACTTACACAATAGGGTTCCTAGTAAAGCAGTCTCAAAGAAACCTTATGAACTATGACTGGTAAGAAACCTAGGTTAAGGCCCCTGCATGTTTGGGGTTGCCCAGTAGAAGTTAAAGTTTATAACCCACAAGAAAAGAAACTGGATCTCAAGAAAAATCAATGGTTTCTTCATTGGTTATGTTGAAAAATAAATGGGTATATATTTTACTGTCCTAATCGGTGTAAGAGAATAGTTGAAACTGGAAATACTAGGATCATTGAGAATGGTGAAGTTAGTGGGAGTGAAGAACCACGTAATGTGGAAATTAAAGAAGTTAGGGTGAGGTTCCCCTACCTTTTACTTCTTTTAAATATGTTGTTCCTGAAGTTGTTGTACAACTTAAAAATAAACAAGAACAACAAATTGATGAACTTAATAATCTTAATGAAGCGATAATAGATGAACCTGCAGTAGATAAACTACAAGAACTATAAATAAGAAAATCGCAAAGACAAAAGTTATTTGCTATTTCTGATGATTATTTGGTATATTTACAAGATTCGAAAATTGACTTAGGAATTGTCAATGATCTAATTTAATTTTCATAAGCTATTGAAAATAATAATTATGTAAGATGGATAAATGTTATGAAAGAAGAGTTGAAATCTATAGAACAAAATAAAGTACGGGACCTTGTTGAATTACCATAACGGTGCAAAAGAAATGGGTGTAAATGGATCTTTAAGATCAAACGTGATTCAATTTGCTACATAAATGTCACAAGGCTAGACTTTTTGCAAAACGTTTCACTCAAAATTATGGCCTTGACTATAAAGAAACATTTTCACCTTTCTCTAGCAAAGATTCACTCAGAATTATAATGGCTTTAGTAGTTCATTATGATTTAGAGTGAAATCAAATGGATGTGAAAACAACCTTTCTGAATTGAAATTTGGAGAATTAAGTTTATATGAATCAACCTTAGAGGTTTTCTTTCAAGGAAAGGAGCACATGGTGTGTAAACTTAAGAAGTAATTATACGAACTTGAACAAGCTTCCCGACATAGGTATCTTAAGTTTAATGAAACTATTGTAACTTTTGGACTTGCAAGGAACTAATGATCATATGCTCACTTATAGAAAAATTGATCATCTCCATGTGATTGGACATTCAGATGCAGATTATATTGATTGTGTGGATACAAGAAAATCCACATTTAGATATTTGTCTCAGTTAGATAGAGGAGCAATATCATGGAAGAGTGTGAAGAAGTCTTTTTTAGTTGCATCCACTATGGGAGCTGAGTTTGTGGCATGCTCTGAGGCCAAAGTTCCGAGTAATTGGTTGTACAACTGTATTTCAAGACTTGGACTAGTTGATAGTATTTCCAAGCCGCTAAAAATTTATTATGATAATACTGCAACAGTCTTCTTCCTAAAAATGATAAGTATTCTAAAGGTGACAAACATATGGAATTGAAATGCGTTTCATTTAAAGAAGAAGTCTAGAAGCATCAAGAGACAATTGAACATATTAGCACCAAACTTATGATTGTTGATTCTTTGACGAAAGGATTACCGCCCAAAATATTTGTTGACATGTTTAAAGAATGTGTCTTATAGATAAAAATGAATATTTTTGTAAAGATTTTATTATCTTCATACAATTGACACTATGAGCTCAACTATATATATGTTTTTGTTATAACCAGTTTTCTCTTGTATACATCATGTTGAGAATGACGATGACATGTTTTTTTTTAGATAAATATATTCTAAAAGGATTATTGTGGACCCGTTATGCATTTGAAAGGTTGTGTTAGGCAATATACTAATATTTTAGTGCATGGAAGGGACTATGTCAAATAAAGTGGTGTACAACCGACATGGCTCATAGTAGTTGATTTATTTAATAACGACGAATGATGTTGGACTTAACATTGTGCACATGAAGATTAACATGCATATTAAACCATTAAGTTAAAGGTTGTGCTCCAAGTTGGAGAATGTATGTTTCCATGGCCCACTAACTATATTCTGGTTTAATGATTAATATAATTTAAATCATAAATATGCATGGTGAAGTGGGGAAGTCGAAAAGTGACTTACAGGTGTGGAGAAGTGGGAAAGTTGGGAAGTTACTTAGTAACTTTCAACTACCCGTTACCTCTTTCAACTACCCATCAAGTAGGGAGTTACTTGGTAGTTTTAAAACTACCCACTACATCAACTATTCACCATGACGGAAAGGTGGGAATGATGTAAAAAAAAACACTCTTAATTAAAGGGCCTTCTCTCTGGCTTAAATATATAGTCTTATCCATCAAAATTATCCTTAAAGTATAAGGCAAGAGAGAGAAACAACTTGTGAAGAACGAAAAGAAAGAAATGACTTCCTCTCAATTCAAGTCAGGATTCTTGAAAATCACTATGACTTATTAGGGTATGGATTCTTGACTGAATTATCATAGTAATCTATTTATGTGAAAATCTATAATGCTACAATCATGAATAAATGATAGGATTTATGAATGTATATATTGTTTATGTTTTCATAATCCATTAAAATTCCTAAGTAGTGAAGCCAATTTCAAAAAAAAAAAAACAAAGATAGGATAACGTTTGAACAGAATGAATAAAATCTTATTGTTTTAATTAATGTTAACAAATTTGAGTGAAATAATGAAAATAAGTATTCATAATTTTTTTGAATATCCTAAAATTATGTCGGGTAACAATTATGATCAATGAATTAAAAATTAATAAATACACCTTAATTCGTTTTTATCTTCTTCATTTTTTTCAAATTTGATTTTTTATCCTTTTTTATATTTTTAGTTTTTTCAAAACTAATTTTTTACAATAACTTTTAAAAACACTTTTTTGTTACACAAAATGTTACAAACTAAAAATTTTAATTGTTACAACTTGAAAGTTTAGTTATACTGCTATAACTAGAAATATTATACTAATGTCATTTTATAAAATTTTCAAATTTGCTAAAACCATTAGTTATTTTTTTGTCCCACAAAATCGACATGAAAATTGATAAGATTGAGTTTAAGATATATATTTACGATTTTTTGTATCCAAAAATCCAACTGTCCATTATGATATACAATTTTAAATTCATAAACTTTAAAAGTGAAATCCATAGTCTAATTCATTAAAAAAAAACTAAAAAAATATATCCCAAAAAAATTGAATTTAGATTTGAATTTTTGTTTGTCTAGACTATGCTCACCTACTATATAGGATTAAACAAAACTTTCTCATATTAAATTTTCAACTTGTAGCATGGCTATGTAGAGAGAGCTACCTATGAAATCTACTACTAAAAATCACATGTTTTAAATATAGTTTTGATGGTAAATTTCTTACCTACATAAAATATTTAAGATATATAAAGAATTAGTATGCATTTTTTGCTGACAACATTGACCTTTCAATTTATTTTTCCTATTTTCGATTAGGTTTAGAGTTTTAAAAGTAAAAACAGACTTTTGAAATTTGTAGAGTTAAATTAAAATTATATTGAATGTATCAAAATATCCTTTGATCTTTTGGTGTTAAATATTTCATATGAAAAGTTAGGATTAAAAAGTCCTGTAAAATAAAAAACATATTATTTTTGAAAAATAACTAAAAGAGAAAGTAAAACAACAAAACTAAAACAGAGGGAAATAACAATTTTAAGGACTATACAGTTTGGAGCGATGAATATTCATTTAAAAATATCTGATATCAATATTATGAGAGGTCATTAATTAGGGGGAAAAGAGATACAGTTGTCCATAAAAAGGTTCCATTATATTCATATTGTTAACTAAGTTATATATTTAATAGAGGCGGAGTTAGGTAAGGCAGAGTTAGGTAGGGTTCATAGGCTCGGACGAATCCACTAGTTCTTTTGTAGACCCTATATTTGTATTAGAAGAATAATTAAATATATGTATATGAACATGTGAACCCCCAAATAATATTGATCTAGAACTCTCAAACTCCTAACTTTGACTCTGCCTATATTAAATAATTTGAACACATTCATTTTGTATAACTTTCATGATTTATTTTCGAGTGGATGTAATTATAAGATATCAGAAATATCTTAAACTGTTTCATTCTCAATTTTATAATAATCAAGTGAAGATTTAACTTAAAAAGATGAAGTAGTAAATGAATATGGAGGGAGATGAGATATGTATTCAATATTTCCACTGTGTTTTTCCTGCATAAATATTGCCACCTGAACTATAAATAGACCACATTCTTTAAAATTAAAAATATATTTAATATTTCAACTAGCTATACAAATCACACACTATATATAAAGCGTGCATGTATATCACTAAATTTGTAAACCTTCTCTTATAACAAAATCTCACGCAATTCTAAGTAATGGGTTTGAAAGGTAAGTTGACCTCTAAATTAGAGATGAAGTGTGCTGGAGATTTGCTTCATGATCACTTCAAATCAAATCCACACCAAACCTCCACCATGTCTCCTGATAAGGTAACGAACTTCACATTGCATGATGGTCAACTGGGAAAAACTAACTCTGTTATTGGCTGGAAAATTATCCTTGGTAAGCTTCTTATATTATTTCATTTTTCAATTGGCTATGGTAGAAACGATCAATTAATTAGCTTTCCTGTTTGAACTTAAATTATTTTATTAATATGTTCAGGGGGCAAAGAACGGCATTTCAAACAGGTCGTAGACATAGATGATGCAGCAAAATCAATGACCTTCAATTTTATTGAAGGATATATGAATGAATTATATAACTCAATGACAGTTATATTAACTTCAAAGGAAAACTGGATTACTTGGAGCATAATGTATGAAAAACTGGATGAAAATATTCCTGAGCCCCTTGACTTTATGGAGTTTCTTATTGGCCTCATCAAGGACCTTGCGACTCACCATGTCGGAAAATAGATATCAGTCCTCATTCCCAATTAATAACAAGATTGAATATTGTTACTATCCTAAATCCTTACGAATGAATAAGACTATTTGTGTGATATATGTTTCATAAGTACAATCGTGTATCGTATGTATCATAAATCTTTATGAATAAATAAAACTATTTGGTGTGATATATTTTCATGAATTGTGTTAATTGTTAGTAATATATATTTAATTTTTTTTACAGAAAGTGTAATCCCCAGTATCATTATATGTATTGCGATGAAGTATTCATAATTAATCTTATAAAATAACCAAACACCTGAAAATTAATATGCAAAAAACTATGAAAAAGAAATTAAAAAAATATCTGGACTATATCTACTGATTGTCACTATACTTTAAATTAGTTATATAATATCGGACTCGGTTCACCTCTAGTAGAAGAAGCATCTAATATGTCTCATGATGATATGAAGGTCAGTAGTTATTTGATCAAAATAACCTTTTAAATCATGGTTTATATAATCGATCCTTTCCGGCTCACAATGGATTTCTAAAGATAGAAATAGAAATCGGGAATTAGAGGTGTACATGCCCGGGTTAGTTTAGGTTTTCAAATATCAAACCCAACTATTTTTGTAAAAAAATTAAATTTATAAACCATAGCAAACTAATTGAACTCAAGGTTTTTTTGTCAAATACCAAACCAAACCATTTTGTCGGATTTTTAAATTTTTAAATCAAACCAAACTAATAAATCTAAGATTTTTTAGGTTTTTGGGGTTTTCCGATAAAGTGTACATGCAAAAATATAATTAACTTGTACTCCAGATATTTCTTTAGTCCAATCAAATTACAATTATCAAAGATGTTTCTTAAAAAATAAACACAAAATATGAGATAGTGATGACACAAAAATATTCACTAAAAACAATAATGAAATCATCATATAAAATAAATATTGTAAAGTCATAATGAAAATGATAATACTTTAAAAGTATTAAATCATACTAAAATAAATCTAATAAGTGTTAGTTACATTATTAAACATTTTAAAAAAAAATATAATGTTAGATTATGTATTTTAAATGTCTAAACCAATGTAAAACTAAAGAACAAATATTCAACATTATTCTCATTCTTATTGTTGAATCAATTTATTTTGTTAGCATAATAGTGATTTTATTTCGGAATGAGTTTTAATAGAATTACTAATATCTTTGAACCATATTATCTTTATTGGACCGTTAAAAATTCCAAGTTTAAAANTATATATATATATATATATATATATATATAGATATATATATAAGTAGTATTTGGAAGCTACATCAACGTAGATAGTTTTACGTATAAAATAAATTTTAAAAATTATATGTATAATATCGAGTTGATTTGGTCTCGGGTTGATTTTGTTTAGTTAACACAAAATCAATCCAACTATAATTGAGTTTTTTTTACTACCAAACTAATTCAAAACCAAACCATTAGTCGATTTTATTGTTTGACTCGACTTGCGATTTGATTCGCTTTTCAATTCCGTGTTGTATTTCGGCTAATTCCACATACGTGGAAGAACTTTTTGAGTGAGCGTGAATTGTCCTTTGTTGGGAAAGTGATTTTTTTACCATGGATGATATCTTTTCAAGTTATAAATTGTACAAGACTTAATGCATTTGGAATTTTTAATGTGAAAAGGTGTCTAAGATGTTTTTGACAAAGTATCTCTACTAGACCTTAATTATGAGATTATTAAGTAAGCTAGTAACTATTTTTGAACATTATTCTATATATTTTTCTTAGTTGAGTTCACTTTATGATACGTAAAGTTCCTTCAATACGATTCTTAAAATAAGAATCAATTATTCTGTCATCACACGTATTATCCCCCCAATATTTTATGCAATTCATTATTCAAGATTTTCTTTTATAATCGATTTCTAAAATTTCAGATTACATTTATTATTAGTTTTAAGATTATTGATTACTTATCTTATTTATACTCATTCTACTTTAGATATATGGAGATTTAATCTAGTGAGTCTCAAATTGTATTTAACCAAACACTTATTTTGAGAGATGATTGAATTTATTTTACTACTCAGAAAGTGTAATCACATATATATGAGATACATCATATGAAACCCCAGTTTAAAATCATACATGTTACTCTTATTTGATTTCCAAAGATGAAATATTCATAAGAATCTTCAAATAAACTATACAAGAATTGAAGAAGGAAGAAGGGGTAAAAGGCTGCATTTTTTTATTAATATTATATTTGATAAAGATATGTTTTTTGTACCAATTATTTGACCCATCCAACTATTGTTCAGACACGTATGCCGGTGATCGGAGTAGAGATCACATGTTCATGATCAGACTAAGGAGCACAGGTCCATGGAAAGTGTTTTGTGCCTTAGTCTTTGTCACATCAACCAACTGACTTGCCTAATATGGCATCGCATTCATCCTTAACACCTTTCCTCTAGATAAGATGATTCATGAAACCCCCATTGCAATGCCTCCATCTTTTCTTATTTCCAAACTTTAACATACTATGCGAGAGAACCGAAGCCACATTAATCGACAATCCTTTCATAAGCCTATTAACCAACACTACTTTTGTGTTGTTACCTTATAACTATGCTTACTACAAATAATATTTAAGCCATACATGTTCCTCTTGATTCGAGTGTACTACTTAAAAACTACCGAAAAATGAAGGCCAAAAGTGACACACTACTTTGCTTTTTTTGGTGAAAACAGATGAAAAAGCGACGCATCATGTTTGACACTTTCTGGGTCAATGTTACAAACAGGAGGACCATGTCCGCCACTTTTCTGTAAGTTCATTTTTTGAAAAATTTAGAAAAGCTACGGACTAAACGACACTGCTTATCACTTTTTTGGAACTTATTTTAAAAATATAAAACCCAAAGAAGAAATGCAAAAAACAACCCTATCCGTCATTGTTTCTGCAAAACTTTTTACAGGTAAAATTAGTAGTTTCTGCTGCCTGCCTGCAAATGCAATTCAATTCAGCCCAATAAACACACAAGATTATAGTTAAACTACATAAAATATAAAATAACAAACCTAAATTAACATTCAAAAGTATCTAAATCACAATTTAAAGACTAATAAAGTTTTTTAAAATTTCAAAAAGTTCATAAATTAAAAGTGACTTAAACTAGGGAGTGATATCTACAAAATCATCATCCTCCTCCTCATTTTCGTCATCGATGTCCTCAGGATCCGAAGTAGTAGGTCAACGAGCGAGGTTCTGCACTTGTTCTTAAATTTGTTGAACGGTCTAACTCATGCTTTGTTGTTCAGCTACTCTTCTCTGCTCTGACTCTGCTAGTGTCGATGTAAATTATGCTATTTGAGTTGACATTGAAACAATGTCAAGTGCCTCGGCTTATATGATGATATGATACCTTGAAAGTGTGATTAGAGTCGTTTTACATCACTTCGAGAGCCTAGACCATAGAGTGTACGTTTGTATGTCCTCCAACCCTCCATCACTTTTTCTACCTAAATTTGGGTGGACAATTCAGGTGTCATTTGGAACGAAATATCTAGATTTTGAGTAATACACTGATGAAACTCATTCTACAGATTAAATATAAACATTGACATCAATATATATATATATATATATATATATACACACATATCATAAATATATTCACTATTTATATATATTATTCATATTAAATAACTTACAAAAGTTCGTTCCGCTCTTTCGTCAACCCACACTCCCGGATTCAAATCATTTTCTTTCTTCTTAACATGAATATTCCTTAAAACTTCGAGTCCAATGGTAGTGTGCCTCAATTTTTTGTCCAATAAATAAAAACTGAAATTTATAGCAATATATAGAATCACTAGTTATTTGTTTAAGAGTTTGAACTAGAGCTGCCATCTCTCTTGCACTTGTTCCAACGATCTTTGTAATTCAGGTGCGCATTGAGTCATAGCCTTTTTGGCTTGTGCTCACATTTCCTTAAACTTATCTATGTTCCAATAGAGACGCAACTCATCAAAAATATGAGGAAACATTCAATCAGTACGTTGAAGCCAACTAAAAAATCTGGCAGATGTACTCCTCTCAAATGTGGTCGTAATGGCCAAATTGTACCTCCACACCCAAATACACACAGTCTGAAAAAAATCTAATAGTGTTAATTAGATCGATATTAAAAGACAGTAAGTTTAATAAACTTAACTCAAAATATATACTTTAAATTCATTAAACATCGTCTGGCGTATACTATTTAAAATCTTGGTCGACGAGTTATAAGCAGGTGTATAAAGTCTTCTAACACAGTCTTTTAAAGCTCGGGGAGCATCCTTTGAAAGATGAAACCTGCAAAACGCATAATAAATAAGTTAGTTCATGAATAATATATTAAAAATATGAGAAAGAAATAAAATAAACGAACAAATAGATAACAAAAAATATTACGATGATCCATCCGGCTCAATCATGACTCTACCAAGTCTGTTGATGAGTTCGCGATTGAGACTCATTTAGGGCTATATTTAGTAGATTAAGTGTACTCAAATGCATATTTTGTCGTGTAAAGTGATGAAAAATCTTGATTTTCAAGTATTTAGACTTTGAGGCAAAGCATGGACATAATTGAGCAAAAAAGAACAAGGCAGTCAAAAGAATGAAAAAAAGATAGACTGAGGATCGCGTAACAAATTTTTTGAGTCTTCATATGACCTTATTATCGCCTAATGTTCCATTGTGCTGATCCCTGAAGGAATACTTAAGTCGGTGTGTTGCCGAGCAGTTCCGAAAAGCAGTACTACATCACCTAAAGTTATAGAACGCGAAGATGTTAAAGGCTAAGGAAGGACGGCGAGGAGATATACCAAAGGAAAAATCGTTGAGTTTATCAGCAATTGTGAATAACGGCGCTGAGTGGTCCTTTGCAACACAATTTTTAAAATAAGTATAAATACGCATTGTTATTTTAGCTTTGTATCAAATTTTACTAGACTTTTACATTTGATACTGCATTACTCATATATTTTTTCAACTTTATTCTTAGAGTTTTCTTGAGACTTTGAATTGAAACTTTCAAGACATAAAGGATTTCAACTCTAAGAAATTAGAAGTGGGTATTGAAGAATCTTTATTTTGGACATGTGCAAAGACATACCATACCTAGTTGATGGATACACTAGTTGGTATTTATGTCTATGTCCTTACTATGTCAAGCTAAAATCCCAATTCTTGGGGTGTGATTATGTGATATGGGTTGAATTTTTTGTTGGGTCTTTCTCATTGATAGTTTATTTACTGTTTAAATGTGATTTCGTTCAGTAGTTGTGTATGAATTTAATTGGATTGTACTAAATATGATTTCACCTTCGTGTCTTTGGCTTGCTCGAGAGAGACGACTTAATCCCAAGACTACTTAATCGTTAGTCGGTGGTTATTGGGCTTACGTGGGTTCAACTCGAGAGTGTGAATCCTAAAACCTTTCCCACACGTTTAGCTTGAGAGAGTGAATGCGCTAAGGCAAAGGCTGGCATAATCGTGATAAATCAATGTTGAGGAAAACAAATCTCATTCGAGGTATGTTTCTCCAGAGAGAATTTACCCCAACTATAATCTAGCTTAATCACAACTTTACAAAAATTTATTATTAATAGGTTGTATCTGGTAGTTTATGTGAGCACATATTCCTATGAAATCCCAAGAATCTCGTCTCTATATTTGTATTTTTGTTTATTTTAGTTTTTAGCTTATAATTGCTTAAAACCCTCCACCCGGATATTATGATATTTATGTCCCCCTTCTGACGTATTATGTTTTAAATAGTAAATGTATTTTAGCTATGAAGAGCTTGAACGGATTTGTACTCAACCCTTAATTCTCGAAACCACTCCCTGTGGGAACGATTCCGATCCTTGGTTGGGTTACTATACTACTTACGATTATTGGCACTTAGAATTGGAAGAAGTTTCCCGAACTTTCAATTAAAATGGCGCCTCTGTTGGGGAGTGGTGTTATTTGAGAATTTTTGGTTATGTGGATTTCAATCTTGTTGGTTATAGTTGAAGTAATTAATTTTCTATTTTATTTTGCTTGTCTGTATTGAAAACAAGACGTATGAGCGTTAATGGCACCCAAATAGTCCATCAAGATTGCATCGGAAACCTCAACGATATCAAAGAGCCTCATGTTGATAACCCCCATCTAATGGGAGGTATTGGTGCGATTGTCTTACCACCAACCGAAAGAAATTCAGTGTTACATATCACGAGCTCCATGTTACAAATTTTGAGACTAAAGGGACTTTTTAGTAGATTGGCATATGAGGATGATTATGAAAATTTTAGAATCTTCGTGGTTATATGTGGACTATTCTCCTTTAAGATAATCTCTAAAGAGTCCATCCGGGAGAGGTTATTCTTCTTCTCTCTAATGAGGGAAGCATGAAAGTGGATGCCTATGTTGCCACAAGAATCAATCACGTTGTGGGAGGAGTTGGTCACCATATTTAATGTGTGATTTTCCGCTCCTTCGAAGATGATGACTCTTTGGTACAATATCCAAAGTTTTAAGCATTTTGTGGGCGTGCGAATTCATGAAAATTGGTGGTGATTCAAGAAGTTGGTGCTACAATGCCCACCCATGGCTTGCCTGACAACGTATTGTTGTGGTACTTTAACTGGAGTGTTGACTCGATAAAAAAGGGTGTCATTGACCAACATTATTCGGGAGGTTTAATACAACAACCTTATGTGATAACGACACAACTATTGGATGGAATAACCAAAATCAACAGGTCCTAGTATACCCGTGAAGATCGGGTATCTCCCCTCTCATTCAAATTGATAAAGGAGAAAATGGAGAACGATTAAGAAAGACAAGAACTAGGAAAAATCATGACAGAAGTTGAAATTTTGTCTAATAATGTCATGGGAATTGGTGCTTGAGGTATTAATGTTATGGGTGTCGGGTGTGGTAATTCAGATGAATCCAAATTTCATGACTTGTGTAATGAAGAGGCAAACTTCTTAGACAACCAAGGTAGAGGTTATCATTCAAACTACTCTAGGTAGGGTGGTAACCAAGGTTGTAATAGAGATAAAGGATGCAAATATCGAGATCAGGAATGGAGGGATCAAAACCCCAAGTCAAATGAGTGGGGAGGGATATGTATGTTCCTGTAAGAATGTCAAAATCCAAAGGATTAAGACGGTGGAAAGTCAAAATATATACTCTCACGTATCCTCAACAAGGTTGAAGGTTAGACAAGATTTGGAAAGAAATGAAAGAAGATGTGTCAACCCTTAGCCAGACAGTCACCTCTCATTATGTCTCAATCAAGCATTTGGAATCCCAGATGGTCCACAATTCGTAGCATTTTAACCCGCGCCAAAAAGGGGATTGCCTAGTGACACTCTAGCAAACCCCAAGAATGACGTTTGAAAGTGGACTTGCATCATGCCATGAAATTTATTAAATATTAATTTTGTAGGCAACCCAAAACTCTTTTTATTGCATTATGATTGTCTTTAAAATAATTTTATTTTGGTTTTGCAAGATGAAGTGAGGCAAGTGTTTGGAAAGAAGGAGATTGGCAAGTATAAGGTCCAGGCGGCGCATCGCCAAATATGTTGGTGATTGTTGGAATCAAGACAACTTTAAGGCACAGTGTGTAAAATTTGGCATGTCCAAGAAATTATTGGCGAATCGCCGACCTGGTTAAAAATCTTGAGCATTCCACCTGTTATATTGACTAGAGTTCTATAAAACTCTCACGCCTCGAGCCTACACCCTGGACGTGGCCGGCACTCGAAGACCATTGCTGACCCCAAGCGAACCATTGGCCGGGCATTCTTAACTCGGCAGAAGACGTAAACATTAGAGAAATAACTCAAACATAATAACTTTAAAGTATTAACTTAGCCAAATTGGCAACTTAAATCTTAATCGTACACAACTAAAATGAATAAGAAAAAAGACTACTGCAATCTGTCTATGAAGCCTCTAAAGTAGAGATGGATGTTGTGACATGACCTCCAACCATCCTAACAACTAAAAATGAAATAAAATAACTAAGTAATGAGGACGTCCTCCGGAATGAAGGGAGGCTCACCAACTGACTTTAAGTTGCTCAATGGATTAATTGTGTGCCCAATGTCAATCCTAGTTACCTCCGTCTACATCATGATACAATGCAGGCCAACTGGAATCAGTAAATTGAATGTACGAGTATGCGAGTTGGAATGCTAAACAACACTAAAGATTGAAAAGGAGTAAGAATGAACACTTTCCTTGGCTCTATTCAACTCATGAATAACTAACTCAATTTAATATAAAGGGATAATGAACAAGTACACCCTCAACCTATGACTGAAA
Organism: Solanum pennellii; assembly: GCF_001406875.1. Taxonomy (NCBI): domain Eukaryota; kingdom Viridiplantae; phylum Streptophyta; class Magnoliopsida; order Solanales; family Solanaceae; genus Solanum; species Solanum pennellii. The sequence goes on along the minus strand of NC_028646.1, from coordinate 53,073,584 downwards.
TCTCAGAGACACACTTATACTATACTACGATTCTATTACCCCCCGAACGTATTTTATTAATAATTTTTTACCCCTTTTCGGTTTACATGGCACTATTTTGTCGGTCTTACGCTCTTTGACTTTTTCTTTTACGCTAGTGCCACGTAGGCCCAAAAGGGTAGAAAATTACTTATAAAATAAGTGTAGGGAGGTAATAGGACCTTAGTATAATATGAGTGTCTTTGAGATTTCGGGCATTAATTGAGAGGGTACTTGTTCATTTTCCCTAAAATAAAACAATTTAACAAGAAGTTCAATATAAAGAAAAGTTGTTTGAAAACATGTTGTACACTCTGAATGTATACAAGGACATAATTTACTCTATGATGTATGTAAAAATATAAATAAAATTATGTATATAAACAAATAAATTTAACTATTGTGGGAGTTTCTCTAACCGACAACCATCACTTAAGAGTTATAGTGATGATACGACGATCTAACTCACGCTGCCAGCGCATCCGATACCCGGCCAAAGGTATAATCCCCGAACAGCCTAATGAATCTTTTAGTGTAATGTGAAAAGAGTTCATCTATAAATGTCACATCCAGGAAGTACCCCCTAGACGTAACCAACATCATCGTCCTCAGAGAGAACTAATACTAGCCTCTTAGCACATTACAACATATATAGGTTAAAAAGTGAGGAAAATTATGACTTTTAATCTACATCAACTTCATGAGGTTTATTTAGAACTCAATTACATATAATATATTCATAGCGAGTATACATAGACTCCTTGTATAAGAAGATTACATAGTCTTCTACTTTTATGCTACATATAGTTAACATGCATAATATAATCTTAATAAGGATATCTCATATTAAACCATCTAAATGGAATAAAAAAATATGGGAATAGCCCTTACACAAATGTAAAAATGGCATTTAGGGCTTACAACCATATCTTGAAACAATAACAGTGAAATGATGGTCCTTACACTATAACAATGCAACATAAGTAGAGTGAGATAACAGCATCATCCTCGAAATTTGAGGACATAACCACACTTGGAGAAGTGATCCATGTTTTTCTTACAAAGTGGTCACGAACCCTTCAACGACCGAAATAGGGAGAAATAGGGGTTAGCACATCACTTTTACTAAGTATGGAAACACATACACACACAGCATAGAAATCATGCTAAAAAGGACATTTGTTCAAAACGATGCCAATTTACTTTGAAAATCCTTATGCACAATAATGAACACTTATAGGAAATAACTACATATTTGCCAAGACTATAGTATGTTCAACACAAGAGCAACATCATAAAGTATAACCAAGTCAATATGATTAATAGCATAATAGAACCATAGCCAACAAATTTCTAACATCATGTTAAATAAAAAAAGCATGTATAATAGTTTATGCAAAAATTACACACACAAGACCCTAAATCATAATCCCTCATGAAGTCTACAAGTGTAATGACCAAGTAAAGCCCCATAGCCTTACTCAATCAAGAAAACCTAATAAAGGATCACAAGCAATGCCTATCATCACGTAACATAGTATTAGAAGTAGTCATCATCATAGTTTACAAATAATAGACCAATAACATGTGCATACATGAAACCAAAATACTATAGTATGAGAACATTAGATCATCCTTCTGAGATTTTCCTCAAAGCTAACTAGCGCAATGTATAGGTAGAGTCCCATACCCTTACCTAGACTAAGTCAAACCCCTTAAGTCATCCTAGTTATTATTCACTTTATTAATTCATTTTACCTATGAGAACATCTTGCCTTAAACGACATAGACTACATGAGCTTATGTGGAATCCGGTGTCATGGAACCCTACACTGTAAGAAGGTGGACTACTTGCCAAGGTAGGACGAAAACATGAACATGGCATCTAGGTGGATCCACTAGCTAGTATTCCTATGGGGCCAACATAGTTAAAGAACTAGGAGATGTGTTTGGGACCCTCTTTATTATATATGCATTATAGTCTCCAATGTGATGACTAAATTAGTGATCCTACCTTCCCTATGTGGGAGGGGACACTCCTCACTACTACTTCACTGGGTGCTAAGATATATTCCCTTTCGAAACATATTTCTTTAACAATCATAACTATGTTTCGGTAATACGAGAATAGCTCCCTGTATAGTCATAGTCATTATCTCAATAGGAATTGCATTAGAACACTTTTCATTACAAACCTCATATGTGAGATTAGCACATCAACATCATTATATCACAGTAATGTACCTAGTTATTTCATAACCAACCTAATATCCTTACATCATAAGCATAATCTCACAATCACATAATCAAGATATTTCAACCGTATCATCATAACATACCTACTTGATACAATTATAAAACATACTTCGATTGAAGTTCATCACAAAGTACAATCCATCATAATTGAAGTAAAGGTTTAGGATATCAAGACTTACACAATCTCCTTCAAGAGACATCATCATGGTCTTACAATCAACCAATTCAATTCTATCGAATAATATGTTTACTAACATCAATCAATGTTAATTAACACAATAATGAAATCAATTATATCACTACAACTCAATTCAATACTAGCTCATAACCAACGGTTAGGGAATTTGGGTCAATTTGTGCTCTATTCCACAGACTAGGTTAAAGAACCAATGTAATTGAACCATAATACAACATAATCTAATCATAATAATCAAAAGAAACGATAAACAATACAATTTGGATGATAAAGTTTATATTAGGAAGAAACCCATATGAAATCATCTTTTGAAAACCAATTTTGAAGGAACCCTTTGGGGAAAGGAATCCTAAAGGTTAAAGGATCACATACCTTGTTATTTTATAAAGATTTATGGACAAAAATACTTTTCTTTCTGCCCTTAAGTCTTTGACCTAGCCCTTCAATGGAGTTCTTCTTTATGGGAGAGAGAAAGTAAAGAAAAAAGATCAATTATGTTTTGGGATTGTATTTAGACTTAGGGTAGGTTATATAGTTAACTAACTAACCTAGTTAACTAACCCCTAAACACTAATTAACCCCCTAACTAAATCACTTAATTAAATTACCGAACTAAAACTCACCAACAAAATTACAGAACTGACCTATGAGATCCCGACCCTACGGGCCATAGGTCAGTCGACGGTGCCTTGGACCAACCGTCCTACAAAACCGTCATTTTGGTCACAAAGTTACCAAAATGGATTTTTGTGAATATGGCTATGTGACCATCGACGGAGTCAATCGATACCCGTCAATTGGACCACGCCTCGACGCTTGCAAGTTGTTGGTAGACACTTCCTCAAGGCAGCTTCTTGACCAAAATGGAAGGGTCCTCCTCAAGGACCCTTAGGGTGGTCCTTGGGGAGTTGTACCCGGAAATTTCAACCCTAAACCAACTTTGATACATGTTATACACCATACCACAAAATCTCATCAAATTCTGACTCTCAAACCCCCATAAAATAGGATAAGGTACACTAGCACCTTTTGGACTCGTCTCTGGACATCATGGACGTTCCTTAACGTTTTGACTCTGAAATTTCTTAAATGACTTTTATACTCTATTATTGTCCTTGAAACAGAGTTATAGACCTTAGACACTCGTTTGAGGCTCTAGACTAGGTCTTAGATTTTCGGAGTGTTACATTATCCCCCCTTAGGAAAATTTGTCCCTGGATGACACTGTAAATCTTTCAAAGGGAAAGGATAGACTCGATACTAGCCGCCCAACCAAAAACATGCAAAATCAATATGAGTTACAACTCAAATCATAACAACATGGTATTTGAACAAAATAACTCAAAATATCAATTATAACACCTATGAGCTCAACATCACAACATGAGGAATTTCCTCCTCACAACAAAATGGGCTCAACATATTATTAAAGAGTAAATTATGTAAAAAATTAACCTATCACCATTCTCAATATCATTTCATAAAGGCAACAACAAACCAATTACACAATAAGTGTAACAACAAGTAAAAGCTCATTTTCACATGAAACTTCTTTTTATTAAAACTTTATAATAAATATGCACATCATTGCAAAAGAAAGTCAAATTCAATTTTATTTTTTATTTTCATTATTAGCAGGAATAACTAACCTTAATAAACAAAGACATGAGGGTAAAGGGACTTCTTGTCATCCTCGTCATCCCATGTTGCCCCCTCGGCTAGGTGGTTCTTCCATAACACCTTTACAGAAGCCACCTCCTTGTTCCTCAACTTCTTCACTTGTCTATCAAGGATTTCAACCGGAATCTCCTCATAGGAGAGGTATCTTCTACACCTAGACCCTCAATAGGAAGAAAGGACTAGGGATCAGTGATGAACTTCTTGAGCACGGAGACATAGAACACCGGATGAACCAAAGTCAATTCACTAGGTAATATCAACTCGTATGTAAACTTGCCAACCCTTTGAAAATTTTCATAGAAACTCACATAACGATGACTCAAGTTCCTCTTTGTGCCAAATCTCACCACTCCCTTCATGGGTGAAATTTTTAGATACACCTAATCACCCTCTTCAAATTCTAAATCACTTCTCCTATGGTTGGCATAAGACTTTTGCTGGCTATATGCTGTTTTCAACCGATTCCTTATCATGTGAACTTTCTCCAAAGTCTTATAAACTAATTTGGGACCCAAGAGTGAAGACTCCCCCACTTCAAACAATACAATTGGAGATCTACATCTCCTACCATACAAGGCTTCAAAAGGAGCCATAGATATAGTTGAATTGTAACTATTGTTATATGAGAAAACAACCAAAGGCAAATATTTATCCCAATTTCCCTTGAAATCAATTATAGAATCTCTAAGAATATCTTCAATGGTTTGAATAGTACGCTCCGCTTGACCATCGGTTTGGGAATGAAAAGCGGTGCTTAACTTCACCTTTGTACCTAACCCTTTTTAGAATGACCTCCAAAACCTAGAAGTGAATTGTGTGCCCCTATCCCATATAATGGATAACAGAATACCATGGCGACACACAATATCCTCTTTGATGATCCTTGCATAATCATCCACTGAGTAAGAGGACTTGACGGGAATAAAACAAGCGAATTTGGTCAACATATCCACAACCAGTCATATTGAGTCATGTTGGTTTTGTGTCCGAGATAACCGTTCCACGAAGTCCATAACAATATCATCCCATTTCCCAGTGGGAACTTGTATTTCATGAATTAAACCATTTGTATTTTGGTGTTCGTATTTCATTTATTGGAAATTTGGACATTTTGCAACAAATTTCGCTATTTCCCTTTATAAGCCTTCCCACCAAAACACTTCCCTAAGGTCATGATACATCTTTGAACAACCCAGATGGATGGAATAACAGGAACCATGAGCTTCCTCAAGACACCAATTTATCAAGTCATCAACATTGGTCTTATATAACCTTCCTTTATACCTCAAGACACCATCCCCCCTAAGGAGAATGACTCATTAAGCTTACCAAGAACCGATTCCTTCAACTCCATGAATGGTTGATCAAGGTGTTTCTTAGACTTCACCTCAACCACCAAAGACGATTCAGAGTTATGATGGACCATAAAACCACCATTTGGTGAATCTTTCAACCAAATGCCCAACCGAGCCAACCAATGAACATCTTTCACTAGGTCTTTCTTGGAACCTTTTACATGAGATACACTACCCATGGTCATAATACTTAGAGCATCCACAACAACATTAGCTTTGTCGGGGTGGTAGAGAACACTCATGTCGTAATCATTCAACAATTCCAACCATATTCTTTGTTAGAGATTTAACTCTTTTTGTGTAAATACATATTGAAGACTATTGTGGTCGGTATACACATCAACATGGATACCATACAAATAATGCCTCTTATAGAAAATTGTAACTTTATGATGAAAAGTTGCGACCTTAATGAAGACTTGCGACTTTTATAAAAAATTGTAACTTTTATTAAAAGATCTGACTTTAATGAAAAGTTCCTACTTTAATGTAGAGTTGCGACTTTTATAAAAAATTGTAACATTAATAAAAGTTATGACTTTAATGAAGAGTTGCGACTTTTATCAAAAGTTGTTACTTTTATGAAAATTTGCGACTTCAATGAAAAGTTGCGACTTAATGAAAAGTTGGGACTTTTATGGAATGTTGTGAACTTTCAGAAGGATTGTTACTTTTCCAAGTAGTGATAACCTTTGTGATAAGGCACAATAAAATTTGTTAACACTACCTTTTGTTGCCTATAAATAGTGGGATTTCCTCACATTTTAAACAACAAAAATTCTGATCTTCTTCTTCTGCATGCGCAAAATTTAATATACTCGTGTACTTTGCTCATGTTGAGCGACTTACTACCACCGTTGTTTTTGCATCAATAAGTTTAAGAATAAAATTTTTCCATCCTGAGAGGATGCAATTCTTTAAACCTCTTGTATTGGAGGGGAATAGTTTACTTAAAGGGGACATTGTGAATTAAGTGAACATGATTTTTTTCTTTCTATTTCATTATATTTTGACATATTCTGGTATGTCTCTTTACACTCATTACTTTATGCTGATGCTATTAATTATTGTTTTTGAGTACATATTTTAAGCTCTATTGTTTATGCTTTTTCAAAGTTGTTGTCTCCGGTTAGATTTAACATCTACACAAATCGTACGTATATTCATTGTGCAGAAAATTCTTATAGTACTCAGTTCCAAGAATTCACGGATTGATATTCTATATAGTTCTATAATTTAAAAGTACTATATATAACCTTACATATTATTTATTTTTACATAGACATGAAATTTCTCACTTATCAATCGAAGAAATTCATTATGCAAGTTCAAAAGTTTTAATTGCTTTCATGTTCGAGCGTGATTTTCTTTTTTTAATATGTTAACATTTTTGAATTTTCTCCTAAGACATATATCAGAATTGTATACTTTATGCACCTCAAATGTTTCTTTTTTTTAGGAAATGTCGTTGTGTATATATTCTTATTTTCTTCTTTATTTTCCATTGTATGTTGATTAAAGAACCAATGTTTTATTATTTAATGATTAATTCATTCAGTATAGGTTATTGAATTATGCAATAATGACAAATAATTAAATTCACACTGGAACATTTCTCATATTTTTTAAGAACCTATTTTTTCATTATTTTCAATGTATGGATAATAAAAATCTTATTCTTAAATAACCTTACATATTCTCTATTTTTACATAGATATAAAATTTCTCACTTCTCAATTGAAGAAATCAATTATGCAAAATTCAAAAGTTTTAATTGTTTTCATGTTCGAGTGTGAATTCCTTTTAAATATGTTAACATTTTTGAATTTTCCCCAAGACATATATCACTATGCAACTTAAATGTTTCTTTTTATTAGAAAAAGCCTTCGCATATATATTCTTATTTACGATTTTATTTTCCTTTTAATGTTGATTAAAGAACCAATGATTTATTATGTAATGATTAATTCATTCAGTAGAGGTTCTTGAGTTATGCAATAACGAAAAATAATTAAATTTATGTTGGAACGTTGCTAATATTTTTAAGAACCTATTTTTCATTATTTTTAATGTATGGATATTAGAAAAAAAATTATTTGCATGTTCAATGCAATTATTATTTATGACCGCGTGAAGCGCTGGCAAATTACCTAGTTTACAAATAAATTTAATAAAACATTAAAAGTATAGAAATAAGAATCTCCCCATTAACTAAACTCTTAAAGGTCTACATTAGGGATGTTATTGTTGTTCTTTATGAGAGTACGATTTTTTAATTTATAGATGTTCAAACTTTTTCTCTAACGAAAGAATAAATCAAATATAGAAAAATATTATATTTTTCTTTCAGGAAGAGTAAAAATATTTTTGATAATGCTTTGACTTTTGTTTTAGAAAAAAATAAACTTCAAATAAGGTAAGAAACTTAGGGCAAAATCTTAACACTGAGTACCTACATTTGTGTAAGTTGTGAACTCGGATCTTCATGATATTCTCTTTTATCTTCTTGTCCGAGGATTCCTATGGAGATTTGTGACGTAGCTTATTGTCACTTGAGCAGACCTTTTTAATCTTAGCTATTATCTGTCTCTACTCTAGTGACAACATTATTTGAGACTTGTTTATTTCTTTCAAATTTATAGTAATACATTAGAGACTTGTAAATGTGACAATCAGGTTTGGAGGGTATATTTAAGTTAATGAATCATTTCCACATTATTTTATAGTATTTTATTTTTATTCTCACTTTACTTCCGCATTTGTCGTATTTCTTTGGTTTTATGATGACTTTCTCTTGGTGAGATAAGAAGAGTATCATCAATCCATTTTCGGTCATAACACATATTATCATTTTGTTAAAAGTAAACAGATGAAAATGAAAAATCAGGAGTGCACACAGTTAAATGTGTAGAAATCATAAACTATTATATAGATAATTCAACCTTTTTTTAAAAGTGAAGTTTACGTAACTCAAATTAAAAACTAATTTTGATTTACATGATTGGTTAAATATTTTTGTGTTGGATTTATATCATTAACATTTTCTATTAGATATGTTTAATATGATAACATTAATAGACTCTGCCTTTTCTTTAATATGACAGAGATTCTACCTTTGTCCCTGTAATATTGGAAAGCAAATTTGAAGCAATTACTGAACCACGTGACATAAATTATGATGATGGATGAGCTTTTCGGAAAATTCATAACTTATGAGCTTAAAAATAATCAAGAAAAGAAATAGGTGACAAAATGAAAGATAAGAACCTAGTCATCCAAGAAACAGAAAATGATGATTCCTAGGAAGAGAATATTTCTGTAATGACAAAGAGGTTCCAACAAATGCAGAAGCCTAGATCATTTGAGAAATCCTATGAAGATGACGAACAAAGACATCAAAGAACTTTTATGCAACAAATGCAATAGCATAGATCATTTCATCAAGTTTTATTCCTTGTGGACTCTGGAATACGAAAGGAACAAACTAGAAAAGGAAAAAGTGATCAGGAACAATCAACACATTCCTTAAAATCATAGAATAGTCAATCAAGAGGTTATTTATCTATGAAATAGGCCTTTGACGTAAGGGGGAATTCATCTGGTGAAGAATCTGATGAGCGAGGACTTGAAAACCAATATTTACTTGCAATTGAAGTGTAACATCTCGTAACTTGAAATATCTTAGAATAAGCTAAGAAACCAAGAATAATCATTTTTGGAAGTAAATAGGGAAATCTTGAAAATTTCCATATTTCAGAAATGAATTTTGGTCATTAAACGATCATAACTCCCATCTCTGGAGGAGTTAGGGTGAGTTCTTTATATGGTTGGAAATCCCCTGGGTAGATCTTTCCAACAGCACCGAGTTTGCAAATTTTCAATGTTGTATGAGGGAGATATGCCTTCTAGAAGTTGGGTTGTTGGGCAGAGGAAAGTCCAGTCCGGATTTTAGTGAAGGTAAAATAGTCTTTTCACCCTAGTATTTCTTAATTCGTTTTAGGGGTTTATTAAGGGTAAAAGAAAGGCCAAATTCAATTTTAGCAAAGATGAGAAGGCTTATGGTTTTTGAGAAAAAGAGGAGAGAAGAGGAAGATCAAGAATTCTTCAAAAATCGTTGCGGGGATTTCGTTGGGGCTGTTCCCTATAAGGAATGTGAGATCTTTTTGTTTTGAGTTCTTCCACCCACACACCTATTTGATTCGATTCAGTAATGTTAAGTTGATTGGAGGGTGAACGATGAACAATTATCGAATTCTTGATTGAATGGGTTGTAGCATGTTCTAGTCTAGTTGATTCATGTTTACGGGCTGTTTTATGAGTCTAAACTATTGGGTAATGAACTATGTAGTGAACTCAAGTGTTTGTGGAAACATCCTTTGAATTTTGGGAGGCTTAGACTTGAAAATCGGAGAAGAAAAATTCTGAAACCCATCTAACATGCCCTGGGGAGCCGCACCTACCAGAGTGGCTGAGGACAAAATCTGTCCGTCATGGTCTGGCGCGCCGCCCCAGCCTGGGATCCTGAGGACAGCCTCTGTTCGTCAGACTCTGGCACTTGCGTCTCGCAGAGCGCCAAGGTCACCTTGAGTTCCCATTTCTCCACCATATTTTCGTACTAGTTCCTAAGTGATGTATGTATCATTTCTAGTTTATTTCAACACTCTAAAGTACATATAAACATCATGAAATCATCCATAAATATGATATCATGATCCTTGAATCCATAATCTAATTCAAGGAAAGTTAAGATCAAAGTCAAAGAAATTATGATACAAAATCTAAAAGTAAAAAGCAAGTCCAAGTGAGTTCCTAAAGTTTTGAAGAATATTTAACAAACCTTTTAAACTTTGTTCTAAGTCTCAAGTTATACCTTAAGTAAGAGTAAAGAGTTGAGTTCATTCTCAAAATTTAAAAGGGAACTAAGTAATCGCAAAGAGTTACAAATGTTTTCACATTTAAGCAAGTAAAGAGCCTTTGGGATAGTTTTCAGACATAGGTAATAGTTTGATGAAATGAAGTAGGGAAACTATAATTTCCAAGATAGCTATAAAAGGTAAGGTTTTATTACTAATATCAAGCCACATAATCAATAAGTTTTAAAAACAGAAGAGCTAGTATTATTTTGGGAGTAGTATTGAGCACCGATGTGGGGATGCGAGTTTCGGATTAACTCAAGTCTCCATGAAAACCATGTAGGCATCATGGGTAGAAAAGGGTCATACTTTTTAGGTGAATCCTTTTTAACAATTTACTAGTGGATCCATTAGGCAGTTCAGGTCCTATACCCTGGCAAGGTTAGGATGGCAGCACAGCGTGGGCCGAGTAACGCTATATCATAACTATAGCTCTTAAGTAATGGTTGTTGGTTGGAGAAGCTCCCATAGAAGTATTATAGTTTCATATACATCAGTTAATTGTATTTCTATATACAACTCATATATTAATTGTATATTTGTATATATTCAAAGTTTACATCATATTTTAAGTCATCATTTTTTTATATTGCAACTACTTTTAAACTGTGTATATTGAATAAGAGGTAGTAGATCATGAGTTAAGTAGAGCCAAGGTAAGTGTTGTTGTTACTCATTTTCAAACTTAAGGTGTTGTTTAGCTTTCCAAGTCGCATACTTGTACATTCAATGTACTGATGTCAGTTGGCCTACATCGTATCATGATGCAGACGCAGGTAAAGAGGATCGACATCCAGTGTATCGTTGATCTAGTAGAGCACTCCAGAGTCAGTTGGTGAGCCTCCTTGGTTTCTGGAGGATCCATTTTATTGCTTTCTAACATAGATCATTAGAATGTTGTGGGGCATGTCCAAACATCAATCTCAGTTATTAGAGGCTTCATAGACATATAGTTAGTTCGATTGTTCAGCTCATGTCTCTTTTATCCAAAATTTTAACTTTGAGATTAAAGTGCCATTTTGATTGGAATTTTTTTATTTTGATTATTTTCCCTAGAGAATGTTTTTATTGTTCATATTAAGCTTAGTTAAGTCTTCTGCTGAGTTAAGTAAGTCAGACCAAGGGTTTGCTCGATGCCAGTAATGGTCACGGAGTGCCACTCCCACCCAGGGTGTAGGCTCGGGATATGACAAACTTGGTATTAGAGCACAGAGTTCAAGAGTCCTAGGGAGTCTGTAATGTCCTATTTGTAGATTCTTATTTATCAATGTGAAGCGTGCCAAATTTATGATTAGGAGTCTAAAACATTTAGGAACATCTCACTTCTTCACATTCTTTTCATGCGTTAGAGCTTACCTCTAAAAATTCACTCTAATTCGTGCTTGTGCGTGTTTCAGATAATCATGCCTACAGGAAGAGCAGTCAGAGGTAAACCTGCCAAAGGAAATATAGAGGAACAAGAGTTACCCAATGCACCAGATGTGCAACTCTAGGGAGAGATTACCAATGTTGTGTTCCAGGAAGCTATGTAGATGCTAAGTCAAGTAGTAATCAACCAAGTTGTATAATAGAGAGAGCTTGACAAGAAGAGGCTCACACCTTGAGGGTTCATGAGTTTCTAAGAATGAATCCTCCTAGCTTCACCGATTCAAGCACTATTGAGGATCCGGAAAACTTTGTAGGAGAGCATAAGAAGGTGTTCGATGTGATGCATGTGGTTGGCACTGAGAGAGTTGAGTTAGTTGCATATCAAATGAAGAGTGTGGCGAAAACCTGGTTTGATAAATGGAAGGATGGTAGGTCTCAAGATTCACTACATCCAAGCTACGCTTGCTTTGAAGAAGCCTTCTAGGGGCGGTTCTTTCCCCGAGTACTGAAGGAAGGAAAGGTACGGGAGTCCCTTACCCAGAAAAAAGACTCCTGAGTGTTCATATGTATGGATTGAAGTTCACCCAACTGTCTTGCTATGCTCCGAATATGGTTAAGGATATGAGGATCAAATGAGTTTGTTTGTCGCCGATTCGGGTCGTGCTTCAAGTAAAGAAGGTAGGGCTGCAATGTTGATTTGTGAAATTGACATGTCAAGGCTAATATTCTATGTGAAGCAAGTTGAATAGTAAAATATGGAGAACATATAGGAGTATAGAAACAAAATGGCCAAGACCAGGAATGAGTCTGGGCAATAGAAAGGTGGTTCGAGTCGACCATAACTTCATAAACAGAAGGGGCATGCACTATCATCTGCTAGTGCTCATGCGCCCAAAAATAGATGTGAGTACAATGGGAAGAATTATAGAGTTAAGCATGCCTACTCACAGGGTACTATGGCGCTGGGAGGTAGTAAGCCTCCTGCCTGCGCCAAGAGTGGCAGAAATCACTCCGGTATTTGGCATGAAGTCTCCGCAGGTTCTTTCAAGTGCGGTCAGACAGGGCATCTCACGAGAGAATGTCTAAGAATAAGCAACACGGTAGTAATGGGGTTAATAAAGCTTAATATTCATCAGCTGCTCCACAAGACAGGGCTGCACCTAAGGGAGCTAAATCTGGTGCTGGCGGAGGAACAAATCGCTTGTATGCTCTCAATAATCGCCACTATCAAGAGAATTTTCTAGATGTTGTCACAGGTATGATCGAGTCTTTTACTGTACTGTTTGTGCATTATTAGACCCAGGATCGAGTTTATATTTTTCAACTCCCCATTTTTCTATGAACTTTGAAATTTCTCCTGAGCAACTTAGCAAAGCATTCAGTGTTTCCATACCTATTGGTAAATCCATTCTAGCAAAAAAAGTCTATTGTGATAGTCCTATTTATAGCAATCACAAGAGTACCATGGCTAATTTAATAGACTTAGACATGGTAGCTTTTGATGTCTTTCCTGGTGTGGACTGACTTCATGCCTTTTATGCATCAATAGATTGCAGAACTCGAGTGGTCAAGTTTTTGATTCCTAATGAGCCAGTTATAATGTTGAAAAGTAGTTCATCAGTGCCTGAGGGTCGTTCCCTTTCGTACCTAAAGGCAATGAAGTTAGTTTCCAAAGGGTGTATCTATCACTTAGTCTGAGTTAATGACTCAAGTGCTTAGGTACCTTCTCTTCAGTCAGGTCCAATAGAAAGCGAGTTTCCAAAAGTCTTTCCTAATGATCTAACCTGAGTCCCTCCCGAAAGAGAGATAGACTTCGGCATATATATTATTCCAGATACTCGTCCTATCTCTGTTCCACCGTACAGAATGGCACAAGCAGAGTTGAAAGAGCTAAAAGAATAATTGAAAATTTTGTTGAATAAAGGTTTCATTAGACCAAGTGTCTCACCTTAGGGCGCTCTGTCTTTTTTGTGAGAAAGAAAGATGGCTCCCTTAAAGGTGTGTAGACTATCACCAATTGAATAAGGCCACCATCAAGAATAAATATCCTCTTACAAGGATAGATAATCCTTTTTATCAACTTCAAGGAGCTTCTTGCTTTTTCAAGATTGACCTCAGATCAGGTTATTATCAGTTGAAAGTTAGGGAATGTGATATTCCAAAGACAACTTTTAGAACAATGTATATGGGCATTATAAATTTTTGGTTATGTCCTTTTGTTTGACTAATGCTCTTGCATTATTTATAGATACTATGAACAGAGTCTTCAAACCTTATTTAGATATGTTTGTCATCGTCATAATTAAGGACATACTGGTTTATTGAAGGAACGAAGAAGATCATGGTAGTCACCTCAGGATTATTCTGCAAACTCTAAAATATAAGGAGCTATATGCCAAGTTCTCCAAGTACGATCATTGGCTTATGTCTTTGGAATTCTTGGTCCACATAGTTTTCGGTGATGGGATTAGAGTTGACACTCAGAATTTAGATGTAGTTCAGAGTTAGGCTAGACCCACATCTCCAATAGACATAAGTAGTTCCTTGGGTTTGGCTGGATATTATAGAAGATCTGTTGAAGGGTTTTCATCTATCTCGTCTCCTTTGACCAAGCTAACTAAGAAGACAGTCAAGTTTCAATGGTCCGAAGCTTGTGAGTAAAGCTTTCAGGAATTGAAATAGAGATTGACTACCGCTCCGGTTTTGACCTTACAAGAGGGTACTCAATGTTTTGTGATGTATTTTGATGCATCAAGAGTGGGATTGGGTTGTGTTTTGATGAAGAATATCAAGGTTATATCTTATGGATCAGGACAATAGAAGGTTCATGAGAAGATCTATCCAACTCATGACTTGGAATTGGCTACAGTAGTGTTTGCTTTGAAGATATGGCGGCACTACATGTATGCTGTTCGTGTTGACATATTCACTGGTCAGAAGATCCTCCAACATGTGGTTCACTCAGAAGGAACTCAATCTCAGACAAAGGAGGTGGTTAGAATTACTCAAGGATTATGAAATAAGTATTCTTTACCACCTAGGTAAGGCTATATGGTTGCTGATGCCTTAAGCAAGTTGTCCATGGGTTGTACCGCCTATGTTGAAGAAGAAAAGAGGGAGTCAGATTAATATTTGCACAGACTTTTACGTTTAAGATTCAGACTTAAAGATTGTACAGAAGGAGGAATAGTGGTGACCAATGGGGTCGAATAATCACTAGTGTCTAAGGTGAATGAAATGTAAGATGAAGACCGCATACTGCTTAATTTGAAGGCAAGTGTCCATAAGCAAAGAGTATTGGCTTTTTAACAAAGGGAGATGGTGTGTCGAGGCACATCTAAGGTGGATGGACTTCAAGAGAGGATCTTTTAGAAGGCTCATACCTCCAGATATTCCATTCATCTGGGTTCCACCAAGATGTACCGCGATTTAAGAGCGGTATATCGGTGCATGAAGAAAGATATTGTTGAGTTTTTTGTCAACTGCTTAATTGTCAGCAAGTGAAAGTATAGCACCAAAGACCAGGAGGTTTTGCTCAAACGATAGAACTTCCGGAATGGAAGTGGGAGATGATTAATATGGACTTCATCACAGGCTTTACAAGATCTCACAGAAGCATGAATCTATTTGGGTGATTGTCGATAGAATAACAAAGTAAGCCCATTTCTTGCCATTAAAGACTACCTATTCTTTAGAGGATTATGCTAAGTTGTACCTTCAAGAGGTGGTGAGACTTCATGGGGTCCCGATCTCCATTATTTCAGATATAGGTGCAGAATTCACTACTCCGTTCTGGAAATCTTTCCAGAAAGGTTTGGGTTCAAATGTGAATTTAAGCACTGCTTTTCACCCTCAGACATAAGCACAAGCAGAGCGTACTATCAAGACCTTAGAAGCTATGTTTAGAGCAAGTGTGATTGACTTCAAAGGAAATTGGTATGTTCACATACCTCTCATTGAGTTTGCTTCAAACAACAACTACAATTCGAGTATCTAAAATGGCTCCATATGAGGCTCTGTATGGGAGAATGTACATATGTCCAATTGGGTGGTTTGAAGTTGGTGAAGCAGGGTTGATAGGACCATATCTGGTTCACCAAGCTATGGAGAAGGTGAAAGTAATTCAAGAAAGATTGAAGATGGCACAGTGTCGCCAAAAGTCCTACACAGATGTTAGGAGAAGGTCATTGGAGTTTTAGGTGGATGATTGGGTATATCTAGAATTTTCACCCATGAAGGGTGTTATGAGGTTTGGCAAGAAGGGAAAACGTAATCCCTGGTATATTGGACCTTATAGAATCTCCAAGAGAGTGGGCAACATAGCTTATGAGTTGGAGCTACCCCAAGAGTTAGTAGCAGTTCATACGTATTTTTATGTTGAAGAAGTGTTTGAGAGATCCTTCATTGATTGTATCAACTGAGGATGTTGGGATTAAGGATAACTTATCCTATGAAGAGGTTCTGGTCCAGATTTTTGATCATCAAGTTCACAAGTTGAGAACTAAGAAAGTTACATCAGTCAAGGTCCTTTGGAGTAATCAATTGGTTGAAGGAAGCAACTTGCAAAACTGAGGAGGATATGAAGAAGTGGTATCCACATCTCTTTGAATCCATAGAGAATGCAGATCAAGGTAATAAATTTTGTTCTTAGCGTTTTGTAAGACTATGTGTATGCATGTTATTACTTGTTTTGGTTATTGAGTGCTGAAAGGATGTTACTACCCTTAGCTTTGTGAAAGAGTTCTCACACTAAAAAAGGAACCTCAATTATCAACAAAAAAATTCATTGGAAAACTGATCAAATCGGTTGGCAAATTGAGTTACCAATTAAATGTCAATTTATACTAATCCGTTGCTCAAAAGCTCGTCGTTAAATATCACCAACTGAATTTAATTTGTTGGTAAACTTACTAACCAAAAATCAGTTGGTAAACACCAAATGATGTTGTTACAAAATATTTAAATATGACCTTAAAATTTTCGTTGGTAAATTTACCGACTATATTTTTTGTTGGTATATCGTTAGTACCTTTCCTAACGAATTGAAAAGGAGTTAGTAAATTTTTTTCTTCATTTTTCAATTCATACATTGGTAATTGTTTGGTAATTTTAGTAACAACAAATTTGTGTTGGTAATTTTCCAATAAATTTTAAATATTTTTTTATTTGTTTTTGGTTTTCCATCTGGTTTTCAGTACCCACTATGGAGCCTGACTAAATCTTGATTCCGTCAAAAATTCCAACATTGGGTGGTAAAGCACTCCGTAACAAAGATGATTATGTACCCAACGAGAATCGAACCTGAAATCTCTTGGTTAAAGAATTAGGAGTACTTACCACTACACCATAACCTTTGTTTGTAATAATTTTTAAATACTTAAGTATGATTATTTATTTTTCTAATAAATTTACTAATTTATTGTTAGTTTATTGATAATATATAATTCAAGTTTAATGTTAGCTTAATAATTGATTGGCAATATGTTCAAAATATCATTAATTGAATGATTATCAATAGTAAAATATTTGTTAATATATTGCATTTAAAAATCTATGAACACGAATATAAATACGAAAATATTTATCATATTTATAAATCATATTTGAATGAAACAATGCAAAATCTATGATAATAAGTTAAATTAATCTCAATATGACACATATTATTATTTTAAAAAATTTAATTTGAGCACGTTTACCAAAAATATTGACCAAGTTGAATTTTTAGCCAAAAGTTAAAATGCCTAACAACACAAACTGAAAATGAAAGTCTCAAAACCTGACACAACCATCTTTTTAGATATAAAAATGATCTTTCGAAGCTATTCGATTTGATAAAATTTTCATCAGAGAACGTTTACAAAAGTACTAAGGAAAATCAATTTTTTGTCAAGTGTTATAAAGTTAAATAACCTAACAATACAAACTGAATATGAAAAACCTCAAAATCCAAATCAGTCATCCTATAAAGTGATAAATGACCTTCCATAGCTAACCGCGCCGACGAAATTCAAATTTGAGCATGTTTCCCAAAAAAATTGACCTAAATCAAGTTTTAGTCAAAAGTTAAAAGTTAAAACGCTTAACGACACAAACTGAAAATAAGTCTCAAATCCCGAACCAACATTCATATGAGATCAAAACTGAACTTATATGGCTAACTGCGATGACAAATTTTTAATTTGAGCATGATTACAAAAAAATATTGACTAAAGTGAAATTTTGGTGAAAACTTAATAGCTAAAATATCTTACGACATAAACTCCGAAACCTCAAAATCCAAACCCTCTATCGTATTACATGAATAATGACTTTTTGCAACTGTTCTTATCTTGGTACGTTATCAAATATATTGACCAAAATTAAAATTTTGCCAAAACTTATTTGTTAAAACCCCTAACCGCACAAAGTAAAAATCAAAGTCTCAAAACTCAAACCAACCATCCTGCTAGATAAACCTTTAGATTTAATTACGCTAACGAAATTCTCATCTGAGCGCATTCAGAAAAATATTGATCAAAGTCAAATTTTGGCCTAAACATAAAAGTTAAAAAACCTAATGGCACAAACAAAAATTAAAGCCTCAAAACATGAACCAACCTTCCCATTAGATAAAAAAACGACCTTTCAAAGCTACTAACACTGACAGAGTTCTAATATGAGCAGGTTTACCAAAAATATTGAATAAAGTCAAATTTTAGTTAAAATTTAAAAGTCAAAACGCCTAATGACCCAAATTAAATATGAAAGCCTCAACACTAGACGATGATTTACCAAAAAATTTAACTTCAATTGATAATTTACCAAGGTTAAAATATAATTTAGTAATTAATAATTAATCAATAAATTTTATCAGAGTTTGTAATAGTTACTATTCAACTGAACATTCATATGTAATATTACCAACTAATTAATTAATTTGTTTGTAAATTTTACCAATGGATATTGCCAACTATTTTAATGATGTTAGTATTTTACTAACTACAATCTTTATTCGTTTCCAAAATTTCCAACTAATTTGATATTGGTTGACAACTTTACAAATAAATTACATTTAAAATACTAATTTACCAACACATTTATATTTGGTTGGTAATTTTAGAAACACAATCTTATCCTTGGTAAATTTTTGATTAGTAATTCATTGGTAATATGTTAATAAGATTATAAACATTTTTTGTCATATTTACCAATCGATATATACTTCGTTGGTAATATTACAAACAAAAGGTGTCCGTTAGTAAGATTTTTGTTGGTAATCCATTGATAGAACCTTTCTAAATTTGACGTCATTTTTTCCCGCCTTATTAAAAAACTGAAATACTTAGTTAGTAAGATTTATGTTGATAATCTGTTAGAATTTCGTTGTTATGTTTTAAAATATTATTCAGTCAGAAATATGTTGGTAATCTGTTCGTAGATTACTAACCAACTTAAGTTGTTAGTAATGTCTGTTGGCAATTTGTGGTTTTTTTGTAGTGTCATTCGAGGATGAATGTTCCCAAAGGAAAATATTGTAACATCTCGTAACTTGAAATAGCTAAGAACAGGCTAAGAAACCAAGAATAATCATTTTTGGAACTAAATAGGGAAATCTGAAAAATTTCCAGATTTCAAATGCGTGTTTTGCTCATTTTCAAAAGACCATAACTCTCAGCTTAGGATGTGTTAGGGTGAGTTCAATATATGGTTGTAAATCCCTTGGGAAGATATTGTTAACGGCGCCGAGTATGCGAATTTTCAATGTCGTATGAGGGAGATATGCCTTTCGGAAGTTAGGTTGTTTGGCAGAGGAAAGTCCAATCTTGATTTTGGTAAGGGTAAAATAGTCTTTTCACCCTAGTATTTCCTAATTCGTTTTAGGTGTTTCTTAGGGGTAAAAGAAAGTCCCAATTCCGTTTTATCAAAGTTGAGAAAGCATAGGGTTTGGGAGAAAACGAGGAGAGAGAAGGAACATCAAGAATTATATAAGAATCGTTGGGTGGATTTCATCGGAGGTAATCCCTTTCAGGTATGTGAGATCTTTTTGTTTTGGGTTCATCCACCCACACACCTATTTTGTTTGATTAAGCAAGTTAGTTTGATTATTAACATTTATATTTTGATGAACAACTATAGAATTCTTCATTGAATGGGTTGTAACATGTTCTAGTCTAATTGATTCCTATTTTTGTGTTGTTTTACGAGTCTAAACTATTGGGCAATGAAGTATTTAGTGATCCCAAGTGTTTGGAGAAATATCAATGGATGTTTGGGAGGTTTATACTTGAAAATCGTAGAAGAAAAGTTGGAAAACCCGTCTGACAGTCCCTGTGGCGCCGCGCATACAAGAGTGCCTTAGGATAGTCTCTGTCGCCAGGCTCTGGCGCGCCTGAGGACAGCCTTTGTCTGTCAGGCTCTGGCTCTGCGCCTCTCAGAGAGCCAAGGTCACCTAGAGTTACCATTTCTCCCCCACTTTTTCGTACCAATTCCTAAGAGATGTATCTATCATTCCTAGTTTATTCAAACACTCTAGAGTACATCTAAACATCATGAAATCATCCATAAACATGGGATCATGATCCTTGAATCCATAATCCAATTCAATGTAATTAAGATCAAAGTCAAAGAAGTTATGAAACAAAGTTTAAAAGTTAAGAAGCAAGTCAAAGTGAGTTCCTTAAGTTTCCAAGAGTCTTTAACAAACCTTTTAAACTGTGTTCTAAGGCTCAAGTTACAGGTTGAGTAGGAGTAAGGAGTTGACTTCATTCTCAAAAGTTATAAGGGGATTAAGTAATCACTAAGAGTTACAATTATTTTCACATTTAAACAAGTAAAGAGCTTTCGAGCTAGTTTTCAGGCAGAGGTAATATCTTTATGAAATGAAGCAACCAGGGAAACTATGATTTCCAAGAGATCTATAAAAGCTAATTTTTGATCATTAATCTCAAAGCACAAAATCAATAAGTTTTAAAAACATAAGAGCTAATACCTTTTTGGGCGTAGTATTGGGCACCGATGTGGGGATGCGAGTTTCAGATTAACTTAAGTCTCCATGAAAACCATGTAGGCATCATGGATAGAAAAGGGTCATACTTTTTAGGTGAATCCTTTTCACAATTTACTAGTGGATCCAATAGGCAGTTCAAGTCCTATACCCTGGCAAGGTTTGGATGGCAGCACAGCGTGGGCCGAGTAATGATGTATCATCATTAAAGCTCTTAAGTGATGGTTATCAGCTAAAGAAGCCCCCATAGAAGTATTGTATTTTCAAATACATCTGTTATTTGTATTTCTATACACATCTCAGATATTATTTGTATACTTGTATTCAGAGTTTACACCATTTTTTCAGTCAGTAGTTCTTTATATTGCAATTACTTTTAAACTCTATATATTGAATAAGATGTAGTCGATCATGAGTTAACTAGAGCCAAGGTAAGTGTTCTTGTTACTCCTTATTAAGCTTAATGTGTTGTTTAGATTTCCAAGTCGCATACTCGTACATTCAATGTACTGATGCTTGTTGGTCTGTATCGTATCATGATACCAACCCAGATAACGAGGATCGAAATACAGCGCATCATTGATCTAGTAGAGCACTCTAGAGTCAGATGGTGAGCCTCCTTGCTTTCTGGAGGATCCATTTTATTCCTTTCTAATTTATTTCATTAGGATGTTATGGACTCTTTCCCAACATCCATATCAGTTATTAAGGAAATCATTTATAGATAGTTAGTTATATTGTTCATCTGATGTCTCTTTTATTCTTAATTACAGTTGTTTTAACTTTGAGATTAAAGTGTCATTTTGGCTGGATTATTTTATTTTGATTATTTTCCCTTGAGAATGTTCTTACTGTTCATATTAAGTTGAATTAAGTCTTCTGCTGAGTTAAATAAGTCAGACCAAGGGTTTCGCTTGAGGTCGGCAATGGTCACTTAGTGCCAGTTCCTCCTAGGGTGTAGGCTGGGGGCGTGACAGGAAGAAAAAAGAAAGTATGAATTTCTTGCGTTGATGTGAATAACAAAGTGAGATGGTGAGGAGAAACTATGTGAGTCCAAATAAACAATCATGACAGTAATGACTGAAACAAACTCAAAAGAAGATGAAGATGAGAAGAAGTCCAAGGTAACTTTTCATCAAATTAAAGAAAATCTTCATCTTTATTCAAAGAAGAAAATTGAATCTCTATTTATTACCCTCATAGATTCATATTACTAAACATGTCCTTAAGAAGAGAAAATGTCAAAAGACTATGCATCTCTAAGAGCAGAAAATAAGAATCTTAATCAACATTTTCATTAAAAAAATAATTAATGACTTTAAATCCTCTAAGAATGAGAAAAATATTTTTTTTTAAAATGTTTGCATGACTCTGGAGAAATTGTAAAAGTCTAAGTAACAACGTGCATTCCATGACTAAAGGAATGAATTAGTTCTCATTCAGGAACTTCAAAAGACAAAAATGGAATTACAATAAAATATGATATGGACAAAATACTCCACAATGTTTGATATAATCCAAAAGATTCAATCATCAACTAGACAAAATCTTCTAATTATGAACCCATAAAAATTAAATCCTAAATCCTTCACAGAGGAATAAATGTTTTCCACAACCAGAGATTATGAGGTTACTTGGTATTCATCAAGGTTGTTGTTTGTGCATGAGAAATTACACACAGATGAAAATAAATATAAAATTGATTAGTGATGCATCATCAACTTAACTTTGAATTGAATAAATAACAGTCTTGAACATTCTAACCCACT
Organism: Solanum pennellii; assembly: GCF_001406875.1. Lineage (NCBI taxonomy): Eukaryota > Viridiplantae > Streptophyta > Magnoliopsida > Solanales > Solanaceae > Solanum > Solanum pennellii. The sequence goes on along the minus strand of NC_028646.1, from coordinate 53,051,043 downwards.
CCATCCATCCACAAAAAAACAGAGTGAAACAAACGCAAAAAGCTACTTTAAGAACATTCTTTTTCCGTAATGGAACTAATATTAGTGGTTTTAAACTTTTTCATTACTTGATTTATTTCAATGTAGCAACTACTGTAACGATTTTAATTCAAAACTAAAATAGTCATTATTTTGAATATTTTCTAACTAGTTTTGCAGCAGCCGAGAATCTATCAGAAACAACCTCTTTTATCTCCCACGTAGGTAAGGTCGGGGGGAGCTAGTAAGGGATCAAGGGTTCATAAAAACAAATTATATCGTTAAAAGTAGTTTTTGATGTACATAAAATAGATTTTGACACCCCCCTCAAAGACATCTTCTTGTGTTTATCTCTTTAAATTTTTGACCCTTCATATTTTTCACATAGTAAGGTCAGCTTTCCAAGACTTGTGAAATTATATTGGATATACATGTTCATACTTCAATTTTACTGAAAAAAAACTTGAAAGAGGTTGTGCACATAATCGTTATTGATAATTTTAACCACTCAAATGTAAGAAATACAACTGAATGACATGAAGGCTACCAGACAAACGGCTACATGTTTCAAAAGATGATTTCCAGCACCCCTTTCAGAGAGTTTGTTAGCTCCCGCTTTTTATTTTAGTATAAATTTAGTCTAACTTTCTAAAGTAAGATTCATATGAAATAAATATATTTACTCTAAAAAGCAGCAATTTAAGAGTTAATAAACAAGGCCAACAATAAAGAAGAACACAACCAACAAAAGTTCCCTAATGTCACGAGGCTGCACTTCTATAACATCTCCACCTTTAGACTTTGATTCAATGTCGAGATATTTTGTTCCACAGCATGGTACCAAAAATTTTCGTCTGAGGGAGATATGTCCATTCAAAGTTTGGTTGTCTAGATAAAGAAAGTCATAACCAGATTTTTGAAAGGTATTTTGGTGTTTACACTACCCAACTATTTAATATTGAATTATGGTAATTAATGTTTGGGTCTAAACTAACTTAATTCAGTTTACGTTCATAAAAAATGGTTAAGATTTGAGAGAAGAGAAAAGAAGAGAAAGAAAAAAGAAGAAGAGACAATGAATCATAAAATTCTCGAAGCTACAATCATGGATTTCATCAACGGGTGATCCCTATGTGGTATGTGAGATTACATAGTATTTTTTTTTCACCGATGCGCCAATCATAATGAAATTTAGCATAATTGTTTTCTTGAAAGAAAAGAATTATGAGTTCATGATGAAATATGTTTAAGTTCTTGTGGATTCTTGTTGTTTAAGTTGATTAGAAGTTTCTTTAGTTTTATTCATGAGATAAGGTGTGTTTTGAGTAGATTCTTACATATTTTAGCGATATAGTTTAATCCAAGTGTTTTAGAAAAGACCCAATTGAATCTAGAGGGTTTAGATTTAAAAAAACGAGTAAAAAAATTTGAGAATATTCTGGTGAAGGGTCTAGGGCGCCACGCCATGCAGAGTGCCGCAACTTGGGTTCTGAAGTTTGGACTTAGGGACGCCGTGCCAGCCAGTGCACTCCAAGCTAGTGTCTAAAGTTTCAACGCTGGTGCCCCGCATTACAGAGCGCCAGGGTCGCAGGGCTTCTAGCTATTCTCACTTCTTTACGTTTGAGTTCCCTAGCAATGTACCTAAGTTTATAGTTGATATCTACACAATTATTAAGGTACATCTAAAAATCATGAAATCGTCCATTAACATGATATAATGAGTCTTGAATCCATAATGCAATTGAAGAAAAGTTAAGAGTTAAGTCAAGATAAGTTCATATAGTTTTCAATAGTTTTTGCAAATGTTTTATCTTTGTTTTAAGACATGACTAAACGGTAGATATTGTTGTTCATTTCTTCAAAAAGAGTATATCGAGACTATTTATTCTGAAATAGTAAATGTTTTCACATTTAAATAAGAGCGGAAACTCTAATTTCCAAGATAGCGTTTGACCTACTTTTGAGTAATTATCTCAAACCACAAAAAGAGTTTTTATTTTTAAAACATATGCGCTGAGTATATTTTGGGAGTAGTATTGAGAACCGATATGGGAATGAGTTTATAATAATTCAAGTCCCCATGTTGCCATCGTGGGTAAGAAAGGCTCATACTTTTTAGATGATTCCTTACTGATTTTTAGCATAGACTAGTGGATCCACTTAGTTAAAGCATTTTATATCATTGTAAGGTATATGACAGTTGTGGCAGCGTGGGAGAGACACTATATCATCACTTTAGCTCATACTGACATTGGTTGTTAGAGAAACTTTCATAATATTATATTAGTATATATATAAACTAAGTTGTTATTTTATTTCTTTAATACATTGAGTTTTCACTTAACGTTTTAAATGCTTTGTATAAAATGTACATTTATTGCTGTTTTATATTTCATTAGAGTTCAGTATCCATTAGTCGAGTAAAGCTAGGTAAGTGTTCTCTTAGGATTCCTTTCAAGTTGATACCATGTTTAGTTCTCCCATCATATGCTCGTACTTTAAATGTACTATGCAAATATAGGCAACCAAGATTAGCATCATGCGCCTCGTTGATCTAGTTGAGCACTCAGAGCCAGTTGGTGAGCCTTCTTTCTTTCGGAGATTTCCTTTTATTGTTTTGTTTAGGATGAGAGGGGGTATTGTCCCAGTATCCCTCTTAGTATTTTGAGGCTTCAAATGCAGTTAGATATGAGTTCTTTCGTCTTGTATTTCTGATGTTTTACTAAAAGATTAGAGTTGCCAGTTTTGCTAATTTAAATGTTTATCCTTAAACTTTCTAAGTTTATATGAGAAAATTGTTTTAAAGTTCATTTGAATCCTTGTATTAATGCTTTATGTATTCCTCTATAAGTTAAGTCACGTCAAGCGTTCACTTGGGGCCAACAATTGTCCTGGAGTGCCAGTCTCGCCCAGGGTATACGCTCAACGTGACAGTTACATTATCAAATCTTAAAAAATATAATTTGATAGTATAAAAATTAGTTTGATTTAGAAATTTTAAAAATCCAACACATAATTTTATTTTGTTTTTTATAAACTCATACCAACCCGGTCTATATACACGGCAACCAATTATTATATAGTTCATTTATTCAAGTTATTAATCAATACCAAATCAATTTATTACTCCGCCCGTTTCTAAAAAAACAATGGATTATTTCCCTTTTTAGTTAGTTTAATAAAGAAAGATCCTTTTTTGTAACACTATAATTTCAGTTTCATACATGACATGTTTTATTCCATAAGATTGAAAAGTCATCTTTCTTTTATTAATTGTATTTTAAGTCAAACTAGATCATTCTTTTTTAAACAGAAGGAGTAATAGATTTTTCGTTTGACTTGATTTATTAATTTGGTGTATTTGATCCAATTTATTTTTATTAAGACACCCCTAGTGATTAGGGGTGTCAAATGGGTGGGTTGCTTTGAAATTGGAGATATTAAAATGGGTTGAAATAGAAATTGGGTTGGGCTTTGATCTGATCAACTTTACTTTGAGCTCAAATTGTCTTAATTAAAATCGGGTTGGGTCTTGACTTGCCCAATTTGACCCGCTTAATCTCAATGATACTTAATAGGAAAAATTATTTAACTACATATCCTTTTTTATCCTATTTTCTATTATTACGTATCATTTTAAAAAATTACAAAAATCCTTTTTTTTTCTCAACTTCTATCTTCCAACTCCACTATTTTCTCCTTCTTTTCATGTCCATAATCACTACACTATCACCAGTTACCTTCATCACACTTTTTTAAAAAAAAATCAAAAAATTTTGTCTCTCTAGTTAATGATTCTTTATTTGAAAGAAGGGATCCAAATTTTTGGAAAGAAATCACACAACAAATATAAAGGCTTAAAAATGAAGTTGATCTGTCATATATATTCTTGTATGAATGAATATTACATTTTACATTTATTATGTAGCAAAAATTAAAGGATACGTCCTTGGTCCTCCTTATAGCAACTCACTACAATCAATGAATGTAGCATTTATCACAAGAGTGGTATGTCAATAGACTCAATTGTTTTCTTTTTAGATCTAATTTTTACATGAAAACACGGAAAATAGGCTCCATGTGTTGACTATGTATCATATGTTTGTTATGTATGGGCACTACTATATTATAACTAAATATGTATCATGTGTTTGTTATGTATGTGTAGTACTACTTTATAACAAAATCATTGTTTATCATATTCATAATTTTTTTATATGATACATAACTACGTTAAATTATACGGGAATGATACATAAATACTAATTTATACTACATGTATCGATCTCAATAAAAAACTTATAGGAAACAATTGCATGTGTAATGCATTTTGTAACAATACAATACTTATCAATTTCAATGAGATACATAAATGGTACTGTCATTCACTAATTTTTTTTAGATATGATACGTAAACTCAAATAAATACTAAATGTATCGAATACATAAAAATTATCATACAGTAATGTATTATCCTCAAACCTAACATCTTATGGGAAGCAATTGAGTATTTAATGAATCTAGTATTAATACAATACTTATAAATTCAAACAAGATACATAAATTGTAATGAGTCATGCACTAATTATTTAGACATGATACATAAATTCGAATGTATACTAAAATGTATAAGTTATATGGCAACTACCACACGGTAATGTATCGATCTCAAATCTAACATCTTATTATGGGCAAAAAGTATTTATTAAATGTATGTATAAATACAATACTTATCAATTTAAACAAGATACATAAATAGTAAAATGCTAAGTAGCAAAGATATTCATGATGTATCTTCTCAAATATTTTGATAATTTTTGTTCAAAATTAAAAAGATCTTCAATAAACTAGGAGAAGTATTTTGAATCTCAAAATTTTCAACAATTTTGAATCAAAATGGAAAAGATCTTCGATGAACTAGGAGAAGAAAATCGTCAATCTTAAAAAAGTTTATAATCTTGAATAAAAATTGAAAGGATATTCGATGAACTTGAAGATTCAAAAGAAAATCGTTTGTCCAACTACAATTTTATCACTTTTGATATCCTTTATAACTCATCCCGCTTACCCAAAATTTCGACAAAAGTTTTTTAATCAAATCTCAAAGATTTCTTTTTTGAAGGGGGGAAGCAATTTTGAATTTTGAATTTCTTCATTCTGTTAGGATTTGCCTCTGTATAATTAAGAGTAAGAAGAAACGTAAGTGTAATTCATGGGATTTAATTAATTTTCAGGTTTTTATTCCCTTTTTATCTCAACAAAAAGATTTTTTTTTTAGAATAATTGTATCCGAATGTGACTTATGTATCTGGAACGTATAAATTTTAAGGAATTATTGTAGTTAGAAAAAGAGTAGGGATAACATGTAATTTACTCCTTACAGTACGAGATTTAGGTAAGTTATACTTTTTAGTATATTCTTATTGATGTCTTATAACCACATTTTAAATTTCAACTCATGAAAATTTATAAATAAAAAAAAGGTTACAACTGGATAGATAAATCATAAATATATAAAATAGATAATAATTCATACCTCATTAAATATATGAATATACATTACATCAATGCAAACAAAAAGTTAAAAAATTGGTTGAGATTGGAGATTAAATTGAGCTCAATCGAGGATTCACTTAAAAATGAGTTAAGACTTGAATATGTTGAGATTGAACTATGTTTAAGTTATTTGGAGTTCAACCCTTAAAACTCTAAGTAGATTGCCTATGATTGGGATCATTTTTGACACATCTGCTACTTATGATATATATCTCTTCTTGACAAGAGGATCATGTACCAAAAAAATAATAATGAGAAAAACTTTGGGTGTAATGAAGATTACTAGTATGGGTAGATGATATTCCCTCTTTGATTGTACTTTTCCATTATTTGAAACATAAATTTTTCATTTTTCACATATTAAGAAAAATAACTTTTTTTCTTATTCTATGTTTTACATTTAACACTAATTATTTATTGTTTAAATCATTTTTCATGTCACAATAGTACTCAATACTCCCTCTATTTCATATTAAGGATTTCTTTGGAAAGTCACTCTACTAATTAGATTTCGTGTAATTGGGTGTACTTACATTGTCTGACATGTTTAGTTGTTAATGCAACTTCTTGGTCAACAGATAATTAGGTGTAATTGGCAGGGCCAATTACTCTCTTTTATGGGTTTGGACTTGTTTTGCTGATGAGTAGGCTTGTAGCCCGGAGCGAAGTGATTCCAGGGTTGCTTCAATTCATGGAGGGGGCTGTGAATTGGCTTTGATTACATTTGTTTTAGTAGTTTTGACTTGAGATTTTATACTGCAAGTCAATTAATTTTAGTTAGACTTGATAAAATTGTGTTTTTGTCAAATATCTTTATAGTTTATGACGTCATATTAATAATATTAATCTTATTGTCAAAGCATGTCTTTTTGATGTTCATAGAAACCTTATACTTTTAGTTTTTAATATTAATTTAATTAAAATATACTAATTTGAATAATACAAATTATTAGTTCATTTATAATATTAGTTAAAAAATATGTTTGTTGATTAATATATTTTTTGTAGACAATATATATGTTAAATATTTTATATAATATCAATATATATAATATTAAGATTGAACTTGTGCAGCCAAACCATACATATGTAGTGACAATGTAATTACACTTTCGCAAACAAATGGGTCAATGTGATTACTAGATTGTATAATTACTATGCCCCCTAATTATACAAATTTTGAATAAGCAGGTGGCTTCCCAAATAAGCCCGAAGTGAATTTTTAGGACTTCTTCATTGTTCAAAATAATTGTATTGTTCAAAGTTCACACATATGTTTGAAACATTTTCCATAATTGTTATTTACTTGAATGAAATCTTATATTTTCTAGGAGATAAATTATACTACTTATAAGGTATACTTATGATTTCATAAATGAAAAAATAACGAGAAATATGATTTAAATTATGAAAAATCTTTTTCGCAAGAATATTTTTTCAATGATGATTTTTTCTCTACGTTATTTTACCTTTTAATACATTTCTACCCTTTTAAATTTAATATCTTTAACTAAAAAATAGAAAAAATCAGTTTCTCTTAAAATTAAAAAATATTATATATTATATTTCACCAAAAAAATATTTTATAATTTTTTAAATTTTCTAGGCAACTTTTTTGGCTAATTAGCACTTCCCTTTAAACTTTTTCCTTAAATATATTTCTTAACTTGTGTGCATTGCCTAAAAAATTAACTTAATATGAAATAGAGAGAATATCAATTTGCAGAATATTAGGAGAAAATAATCATGCCAATTATTATTTCATCAAAGGAAAAATAACGAAAAATATGATTTAAATTATTTTTCTATTTAGTTTGTTTAAAAATGAGTGATCCGTTTTTTTGCAACACTTTTTTCAGCTTCACACATGATATGTTAATGTTCAAAAGATTAAAGAACATTTTGGTACATTTGATATAACTTTAATTTAGGGTCATAATATTGAAAAGTCGTCTTTTTTTTTAACTTCATGTCAAGTAAAACTATATCAATAAAGAACATTTTGGTACATTTGATATAACTTTAATTTAGGGTCATAATATTGAAAAGTCGTCTTTTTTTTAACTTCATGTCAAGTAAAACTATGTCATTCTTTGAATGGAAGAAGTTTAAGGGGTCGTTTGGTAGAGTTAATTACTAATGCTTACATGCATTAATATGATTTTATTAGTAATGCTTGCATTAACTATACATAAATTATTTTTTTCAATATATTTTGTTTGGTATATTAAGACAAAACATGCATTGAATAAAAATATTTATTTACAAAGATACATTTTATAATTATGATGGACAAGATATAAAAGAGATTTTGAGGGGCAATGAGGTCTTTAACAACGCTAATGCGTGCATTAAAACATATTGCAATACTAATACCTAGAGATTCATATTATTAGTAACAAACAACTTATATGCAATAGAGTGTAAAACTAATGCAAACATCAGATACACATAACATGAAAAAAGTACCAAACAAAAAATGTTTGATATAAAAAGCTAATGCATATATTATTTTTTTGACTACACTCTAAAAACGATTCCTAAAAGAATATACCCTGTACTTCCTTGACAATAGGTTCATGTACCCAAACGAAGAAAAATAATGAGAAAAACTTAGAGCGTAACAAAGACTACTAGTTTTAAAAAAGGTATGCCCCTTTAATTTGATTTCTCAAATATTTCAAACATAATTTTTTTTTTGGGTTTCTCACCCAGTTTTCGAAGTCCTCATTGGAACCTCGATTAAATATAGATCACGCAATGCAGGGCATAGTTGGAGGATGACACTCTCAACATAATTTTCTTCATACGTAGGACTTGAATCCAAGACCTCTGATTCAAACATAATTTTTCACTTTTTTCATAATATGGGAAAAATAGTTCTTTTCTATATTTTGCCATTGACATCAATAATTTATTATTTAAACCATTTTTTCAAGAAATAAAATTAAACTTCTTCTTATCTATATTATAAATGGATTTTTTGGTTTATTTTTCATTTTTCAAAATAATTCAATTTTTCAAGTTTCCAGACAAATGTTTGAATGTTTTCCCATACTTTCTCTTTTCATTAATGAAATTTTATATTTTCTAGCAAATAAATTATACTATTTGCAGAATTATACTTATGATTTTATAAATGGGCAAATAGTCCAATATTAATTGATCACCTTTCAGTTTTCACCATATTTAAGAAATTATAAATAAAAGATAATTTTACTAATTCACCCTCTAAAAAATGTTTTGAGAATTTTATAAACAAATGTGAACACTGTCAAAAATAAACAATTGCAAGGATAATATAGAAGCAATGCTATTAACATCTTCTTGATTTAGTAAGGTGGACAACTATCATATATGAGGCAACTATTTTTAGTATAATGATTAACTAATTTGGGACGAGGGCGCGTTGCTCTTTACGAAAGTCAATTTGACTAATTTGCAAACCTAAATCAGATTACATTAAAAAAAATAGCTATTCAAAAACTATATAAAAAGTACCTTTTTTTTGCATATCAATATGATGAAAAATTCATCCAGAAATATTAGTCAAAATTCTTATTGTTTGACTGTAAAAAAGGAAATTATAAAAATTAAAAGTGGACGAAATGGATATTTCTTAATATTTTTTCTTAATTTGTATGTACGAATGGTTAGCTCACTAATACACTAAATATGAAATAGAGAGAGTATTCATTTATAGGAATTATATGATAATGAAATAGAGGGAGCATTCATTTAAAGTATTAATATGATAATACAATCATGTCAGTTAATATTTTTTAATAAATATGATTTATATATAAAAGATAAATAAAAATAAAGAAAAAGATATGAACTATATACATAGATGTGTGAACATTACATATAGAACCCAATAAAATCCTAGGATGAAAGAGACTGTCTAGAAAAAGACAAGTTATATATCACACCAAAAGTGATTGTCTTATTGACAAATAAATGATGTTTTTTGCTTGACACATTCCTTCTAAAATTACGGGCACACATCTCATTCCCCACGCATTCCATCCCCTCTATTGCCAGCTTGCTATTTTGTATTTCTATAAATCACTTCTTCTCCTGTGTTCATCTTGTGAACTAATGGAACCTTGTCCTTTCCTTCGAATCCCTATCGCAAACTTAGCGGTAATGCTTCCGGCTAACCGGAATCTTCCTTCGAGTGTGTTGCTTGATTGTAACATTAAGCTTAAAGGTTTTCCAATACAAGTTTCAACCATCAATGCGTTTCCTAAACAAGACCTTGTTTTAGAGAACAAAATCCATGCCTCTTTCAATTTGAACAAAACCGACATTGAAAAAATATCAGCTAGAGGAAAAACATGTTTTTTGAAGATTGAAATTTGTTCAACGAAGAGTATGGGCATTGGTTTTGGATATTATACTGGTGGGAGGATTTTGGGGAGTGTGTTTGTTGAATTGGATTTGAAGGGTTTTGAAAGTAAAGGTAGTAGAGGATTTGTGATTAAGAATGAATAGGTGTTGGTTGGTCTAGCAAAAGGGCATCTGAATGTGAAAGTTCAACTTGACCCAAGATTTATTTTTCAATTTGATGGCGAACCGGAGTGTAGTCCACTGATTTTCCAAGTTAACGGTTATGTGAAACAACCTGTTTTCACCTGCAACTTCAGTTTGAAGAACCCTGGTGTTTGGAATTTGATATCAAGGTTTGTTCAAATCAATGTCAACTTAACTAAATTTAACTTTAACTCCATGTAAATCTCAATTATTATCATTATTTTTTTTTGTAGATCTTCGATATCAGAAGGAAGCACATCAATAGGCTGCTTTAACTGTTGGACAGGTGGTAACGAAATACAGAGAAAAGTGCGAAAGGGATGGTTAGTGACAATCCATGACCTCTCTGGCTCACCAATTGCTGCAGCATCAATGGTGACCCCATTTGTCGCATCACAAGTTTCAAATAGGGTGAGCGGATCAAACCCTGGAGCCTGGCTCATCCTCCATCCAGATCAAGGTATATGGAAGCCATGGGGACGCCTACAAGCCTGGCTAAAGAATAGTGGTGAACTTTGTTATCTCTTTGAAATCATCCTTGATGGTGCCAATGATACTATAAAATTGGTAAATTCAACCATCAGCACCAAGAATGGTGGGAAATTTAGTATAGATATCACAAATGTTTCTATCCCAACGATGGCTAGTGCAAACAGCAGCTTTGATTTCTCCTCAGTCTCTAGGTCTTGGTCGGATTTCGGATCACATGGATCTTTGGGACGGCTTTTGTACCGTGGATTATTGATGTCATCCACGGTGAAGGGTGATGGAAAATGTAGTAAGCCGGAGGTGATTGTAGGGGCGCAGCACGTGAGCTGCTCGGAAGATGCTGCAGTTTTTGTTGCATTGGTAGCTTCTATAGATCTTAGTATGGATGCTTGTCGGCCTTTCTCTCAGACTCTCCGAAAAGAGTTGAGGCAGTCGGATCAAGTATGAACGACAAACAGGTTCGATAACCTCATTCTGGGAAGTGGATGTGAGTTGTGGGCTTTCATTGAAGCTTTTAGCTTCTTTATCCTTTTTCCATACTTTCCTTTCTATATTGATTGTACAATTATTGGAAGTATTTATATATTTATTTTTGATTTCATATAGCATTAATAAATTTTGATGTAGTGATGAAGTTTTTGTTAAGAAATGAAATTTGGGATCGGTAATCTAATGTTTGTTGATTTTCATTCCTTCTTCTTTGAAAGAATGAAAAGTTGTTTAGTCTCTGAATTATCAACATTTTACATGAAGATAGGGGTCAACAATGTTCGAAATTCGAATGATCGGAAGAAGTGTTTGATTAGGAGTATGAGCAGTATAGCTAGAATAGAACTCTTATTTTACATGTATAAACTGTACTAGGTTGCTAAGTCTCTTCTATAAATACTAGTGTATGTAATCTCAATCAATACCAAGAGTACAATGAGTTCTCTCGCTAAACAGTGTGTGAACTTTTCTTGCTACTATATCACAACCAAAAATTGGGTCTGTGGAAACAAACTTACTAGTAACCATTTCAAAAATCGTTCCTATAACCTATCTAGTGCAATGATTATGACCGTTGCCCAAAGATTTCTTAGCTATTGACAGGACTTCGTCATATGACCATTGTCATATAATATGATCGTTGCAATAGTGTTAGATATCGCAACATATTTCAAAAAGTCATCTATATATGGTAATGAGTATCTGCAAGTCAACATGCATTGTCATGGTTTATTAAGCATCCACATTTTCCATCAATATTTTTCATCACCCACCAATCTCATTAATTATCTTTTATATTTCTTCATTTCTATATAACCATTTTTGAAAAAGTATATAATGAAACAATATAAATTAGTGATATTATTTTAGCAACTTCACTCACAAATCAGAAAATACTCTCTCTTCCCTCTAACCTCTCTCAGAACTTTTTTATTCTTAGACCTTAGGTGCCACCACAAATCAGAAACGATTTCAGATTTAGACTATTCTAGTCTCCTATTTGACTATTAGGGGCTAAAATCTTCAAAAGTCCTCTCATCAGGGTTTGTGTGATTTTACTTGGCGTTTGGTGATTTAAGATGGTGTTCTGTTATTCTAGGTAAATCTGTGAGATACATTGGTTGTTCTTTTTCTAGCTGGCTATGGATCTAGATTTCTTCAAGAAGTTAGATAATTTAAGATATTTTTCTTTAATATGTTTTTCTTCTCAAAAGTGTTTTTCCTACGGGGTCTTAATTTCTTTTTAAATTATCACCATATGGTGGTGAGACCATTATATTGATAAATAAAATCACAAAGATAAGGAGAGCTTAATCTCAACTCATTGTTTCAGTAGCTTCTTAGCAAAACTAAGATTCTGACAAAAACTATACAAGTTCTATACAAATTTACAAGATTAGTTCTATACAAAATAATTCTTCGTTTGCTTATCCCTTGGGGACTCAATTTGTATGAGATAAAGTTTGTAACGTCCGATAGCTATCGATGGTAGGTGAGCCTGTGTAGAAATAAACAGCTCCTCATTTGTAATACTCCATTTTGCCAATATATCTGCAACTTGGTTGCCTTCCCTGTAACAATTAATGTCTAACTCTAACCTCACAAGTAATAGTACTTTAAATATTTTGAATACGAGTTATGATATTTTTCATTTGCCAAGGGATATTGTAATTACCTATGATCATCCCTACAACAATCTTCAAATCACAGTCTGATACGCTCAAACTTACTTATCAAATAAGAAGTAAAGTGGTCGTGTCAAGTAAATAACCCAACTAGTGAGGTTGGGATCGTTCCAACGAGGAAAATAGTCTAGACTTAACTTCAACCTGTTATTACTATTGTTCGGTTGATGACTTCCTTAGAAAGTAAAAACATAAAAAGGGGGGTTTGTATTTCCTAATGAGTAAAAATGACTAACGAAATTGAAAGAGACACTTAACGGTTTTGAAAGTTAGATTTTAATCAATTAATCAAAGAAACTAGGGTTTACGTGTTCCCCACAGGTTCATAACTTGATAATTCCAACTATATCAATTCTTTCCTAGTATCTTGCATGCAAAGTGATAAGTTATGTATTTCTAAATCCTTGGTCCGGCATCTAGAAAATCTCACTCCGCACCTTGGTCCGGCTACGTGTGTTGCTTTCCAAACCCTTATCTTTACCTCATATTAAGCATCGTACTCGATATTTGACTAAGTTATTACCTCGTACCAATCAATACTAGCCTATTAGATAGTATACACTAAAT
>NC_028646.1:53036129-53036297 GCF_001406875.1 Solanum pennellii | reverse complement strand
CAATTCTTCTGCTGCTTTCTTCATTCCCCTCGACGGCAGGTATGACGGACCGTCATAGGCACAACGGTCCGTCGAGGGTCTTCGTTCCAAAATACTTCAACTCTCGGAATTTGGGTACTGGGATCACTTCCCTGAACTTCACGACGAACCTGCAGGACGGACCGTCAC
>NC_028646.1:53035391-53035713 GCF_001406875.1 Solanum pennellii | reverse complement strand
ATTATTTGGATCAAAGAAGGATAACTTTCATTTGGTTTCTTTTATTTAGGCTAGAAATGGGCTATCTTGAATAAGGGCCTATGATCCTTTCCTAATTGTCTGTTACAGCTTACTTTTAGCTGCACGAACCAGGCAAGTTCTAGCTCAGTACTAATAGTGGACTATTCAAATTTCCTCACACTCACTTGACATGTCAACACTATACCAGATTATTAGACACCTAGTTCGAATTGAAGACTTAGGGTAATGCAATGGTGTATTTCTATTTCATGCTTAGAGCCACACAATTATCAGTTACTATGCCTAGTCATGCATTATTTTC
>NC_028646.1:53034384-53035153 GCF_001406875.1 Solanum pennellii | reverse complement strand
CAAAGCGCCGTCGATCAGCAAGATGGTGGGTCCGGTTCCCCGGAACCCACGTCCTCTGCAATCTGGACACCCTCAGTGGTGTCCTCAGCAACAACCGCACCATCAGTAGTGCTTCCAGCTATATCTACAGTGCGGGAGCTAGACGCCCCAGCCGCTAACTGTGATGCTCTGATATGGTGCGCCTCCTCCTCAGCAAGTGAGGGTCTCCTCGCAGCCTCCATCTCTCGGCGCTCCTCCTTCCTTGCTCGCGCCTCATCCTCTGCTCGACCCCTACGCCTCTTGGCAGTCTCTCGAGGGGGAGGTGGTTGACCCCTACGCCTCTTGGCAGTCCAGACGCTGGTTGACCTCAGCAATCTTCCGCTCTGTAAACTGCTGCATCTTCCTCTCTAGACGCGCTTCAGACTCGGTAAACGACTTCTGCATCCACGGCTGGATATAATGCAGAAGAGTGGCCATTTGTGCCTCTAATTTTTGGACCCTAGCAAGCGGGACCAGTACCGGTAGAGGGGCTGTGCGGGAGGAGCTCGGGGCTGTGCTACTACCCGGGATAGACTCGACAAGGGTAGTGTCAGTGGACGCCTGTGTAGCTGTGCGGGCCTGGGCTACCATATCTGCAAGATCATCAGCAAGTGGGGGCAGCTCTGGACGGGGCCCTCTGCGTGGAGCCAACTCATTGGCCTCGTCTCTGATTAGGCCGACGTCAACGGTGCCCTGCGGGGTCTTGAAGTGATCTATGTGCCATATGGGCACACCTGCGGACCTGCAAAGT
>NC_028646.1:53033622-53033830 GCF_001406875.1 Solanum pennellii | reverse complement strand
GTGCTGTCCACTCTAAGCGATGCCTGGTGAAGAGGTTATGGATCTCCGGCATCGTTGGGAGACTCCCTGTAAGTACCCGCCGCTACAAGGTGAGTGTTCGAGTCATTACTCCTTTATAAGTCAGGAACTTGGCGTCGGAGTAAACTTGAAACAGGCCGTCGACACACCACCGGTTTGGCTGGTCAGAGGCTGGGGTGGGGACCTGAGC
>NC_028646.1:53028604-53033369 GCF_001406875.1 Solanum pennellii | reverse complement strand
TACTCAGGGTCCCGCTCATCATCAGAGCCGATGATCAAGCGTGCAGACGGGGCAACAGACTTTGATCGCCCGCGTGTGTAGGTTCGGTCTTTCTTGGGTGCCATAGTAGATAGTACCTGTAAAGAATCAAAATTAGTATGAGTAGTGGAAAACAAGACAGGCAAAACCATACGAAGTAAAACATTGAAAATAGTGTGTCAGTGATATTGAAACTGTATCGCACGACGGGCCAGATGACGGCTCGTCGTGGCTATGACGGACCGTCATGAGGTCCGTCGTGTTATACTTGGTCTATGTATATATAAAGAACCCTGAAGGAGAGTCTCTGACCATCATGACGGTCGTGCAGGACGGACCGTCGAGGGTACGACGGTCCGTCGTAGGACACTTAGGAAAATATTGGAGACCCTTAACAGAGGGGTCTTTGACCATCATGACGGTCATGCATGACGGATCGTTGTGGGCAGAACGGTCCGTCACAAGTGTCCGTTGAGGAACACTTGGGAAAAAAATGAGAGACCCTTAGAACCAGGGTCTCTGTCTAGCACGACGGTATATGAAGGACGGACCGTCGTGGGTACGACGGTCCGTCGTATGTGTCCCGTAGGACAGGGGTGCTAGGGCTTGTGCAACGGACCCTATGACGGTCCGTCGTGTCTACGACGGTCCGTCATCGGGGTCTCGTTCTGAATGACAGTGACAGAACTAAAGGTACCCTAAGCAACCCCGATGAACCCACATGGTCTGGTAGTGTTTTGGACCTATATTTGTCTATCCCAACTACCTAGGACACTAGAAATGCAAAATAACCTATGGCTAGGGTTGTTAACATGGCAATTTCGAACATTTGTAACCTAGGTCAGGCAGAATCGTATAAAGTAAACAAAATACTATGAGGAACTAAGCTTAATACTAACTAGTAACAAAAATGCAAGATAAATGAGTATAAATTAGAGACACATACCGTAGAAATGGAGAAAAACAGATGCAAAGGTACTCGGTGGCAAGGTAGACACCTACACCAGCAGCTCCGACTAGTAGATGATAATTTTAAGGCTTTGGAGAATTGTGGGGGCAATGATCAGTGGGGGGAAATGTGGAAGTTGAAAAGAGAGGGGAGATGAGAGGAATAATGAATGAATGGGGTGAAAATGAGGGGTTGGGGGGTTTAAACGGTCAGATTTTGAAAAAGGGTCCAGCCGGGTCGGGTCGGTTATAAGTCATTAATCACGCGACGGTTCCCCGACGACGGTCCATCGCAGTTGTGATGACCCGTTGTACGTTCCGTCGTGTGCTCCCTAATTTTAAAATAGCAGAAAAACGTACCTGGACGACGGATGCATACGACGGTCCATCGCATGCGCAACGGTCTGTCGATGTATCCGTCAGTGGCTGCTGCAGAGTAGTTTTCTGCAGAATTTCCTGGTGATGTGCCTGCGAATTTAAAAACCCATTAGTAGAAAAATGCTATCCTTACTACAAAAAAAATTACAAGAATTGGGTTGCCTCCCAACAAGCGCCTTATTTAATGTCGCGGCACGACTGGGGACACTTGATTACTTAGACTTCATCAAGATGGTTTATGCCCAAAATAGAGTTTATTCTATCTCTATTCCTCTTAAACCACACTCCCTCCTTGGCGTTTAACTCAACTGCTCCATGAGGGAATACTTGGGTAATCAAGTAACGGCCAGTCCATTTGGACTTGAGCTTGCCCGGAAGACAAGGCACCCCAGAACTGTCTACAAGCACCAAATCCCCAACCATAAACTCTTGTTTTGCATTTTTCTGTTCAGTCTCCTTCTTCATCTTTTCTTTGTGGGATATGGCAGATACCGTTTGGAGCTCACCACTCTGCCTCATGGTCCTACAAATGTTGAAGGTCGCTTCTTCATTATTCAACAGAAAAGTCATCTGTCCCTTCTCCATATCAACTAAGGCTCTACCTGTGGCAAGGAATGGCCTCCCCAGAATAATAGGCACTTCGAAATCGACCTCACAATCAAGAATAACAAAATCAGACGGAAAGATGAATGACTTCACTTTTACTAGCACATCATGGAGTATCCCTATAGGCCGTTTCACTGTCCGATCAGCCATCAGTAGCCGCATCGCAGTGGGTTTTGGATCCCCCAAACCCAACTTCTTGTAAATTGAGAGGGGCATGAGATTTATGCTTGCCCCCAGATCACATAATGCTTTCGCAAAATGTAATGACCCAACTGTACAAGGAATAGTGAACGCACCAGGATCTTCTTTCTTTTGTACGAGGGATCTTGTAGCAATAGCACTACAATGCTGCAGTCTATCATCATCCTCGAAAGTGACCGATCTTTTCTTGGTGACCAGATCTTTCATAAATTTGGCATAACCGGGCATTTGTTCTAGAGCTTCTACCAAAGGGACATTGATAGAAAGCTGCTTCAACATTGTTATGAAACGCCGGTATTTACCATCCTCGGTCTTTTTCACTAATCTCTGAGGGAAGGGTGGTGGTGGCCTAGGCATGGGAATTACCTTGATAGGTACTTCTGCATCTTTTCCATTACTTTCCTCTGCTTCACCACTACCCTTTACCACATTATCATTATCCTTTCTCACATTTTCCTCTGTAGATGGCATAGGTGGGTCAATGGTTTGCTTACCACCCCGAGTAGTGATTGCCATACAGTGCGCATCATTCTTTGGATTTTGGACAGTGTTGCTAGGAAGAGTGCCCGGTTGCCGTGTGTTCACTGTCGCAGATAATTGGGCCACTTGCAATTCGATCTGTTTAATCGAAATTGCATGTGTATCAACTTTTTGCCCAATACTAGCTAAATCACCCCTTAACTCTTTAATGTGCTCATCACTAGCATCGAACCTCCTCATCATTTTGTGCAACATATCCTCAACTCGCGCCATACTATCTCCACCATCCCTAGGAGTAACTTCACGATTTTGAGGAGGGACATAGGGCCCATTCCTGTCGTTTCTATTAGCATAGTTACCCCTGTTAAAGTTGTTGTCGCGGTTGTAGTTTCCATCTCGGACATAATGACCCTCACGATTGTAGTTACCATAGTTCCGACCTTGGTTCCCTTGACCTTGGCGCCAATTATCCTGATTTGAGGCTTGGGCGCTTGGTTTGAAACCCCCCATCTGTTCATTTACTGCATAAGTATCCTCCGCATAGTAACATTCATCGTTAGGGGGTGGTGGTTTAGCCAAGTAGTTGACTGCATTAATCTTTTCTGCACCCCAGTGACATGTTTTAGTACCAACCCAAGCTCAGTTTTCATCTGAGCCATTTCTTCCCGAATCTCTTCTGTTGCTGGGTTATGGGTGGACTGCACTGCGAAGGTGTTTCTCCCTGTATCAGACTTCCTAGTACTCCAAGCTTTGTTATTCCGGGAGATTTTCTCTAATTTTTCGGCGATCTCAGCATAAGAGCATTCTCCATAAGATCCACCTGCTTTAGTGTCCAACACCGCTTTGTTGTTATCATCCTGTCCCCGATAGAAGTATTCCTTCAGTGACTCATCATCTATATGGTGATTTGGAACACTTCTCAAGAATGAGGTGAATCTATCCCAAGAACTACTAACTGACTCTCCTGGTAGTGACACGAAGTTATTCACTCTGTCTTTGTGGTTTAGTTTCTTGGAGACCGGATAGTAGCGTGCTAAGAAGACATCTCTTAGTTTATTCCAAGTATAGATGGAGTTGTATGGGAGCTCAGTGAACCAAATAGCAGCCTCTCCCGTCAGTGAGAGAGGAAACACTCTGAGCCCTATTACATCTAGATCCAAATCAGGCCTCCCCACACAACTTTTACACACTGCCCTTACCTTACCTATATGGGCATGTGGATCCTCAGAAGGTAGCCCTGAAAACAAACCTCTGGCAGTGAGCATTTGCATCAGACTACTAATTACCACAAAAGTGTGGCCTGTGGGTAGAGGAGGCAAAACCAGTGGCCCATCCGAATCTGCTATGTCATCATAGCCTCTGTAGTATGCTTGGGGCCGTGGAGCGGGATTCTGTCCCCTCTGTTGATGTTCACCCGGAGCATCGAGTAACATCTGATTATGAACATTAACCGGAGCTGGGATGTTCTGGTTCGGATCCTCATCATTTATTCCCAAATTTCGATTCATATTGCGCAGTTTACGCTCTAACTCGTGATCGTAGGGAAACAACGGTTCTCTTCCTCTCCGTGTATTTGGCATACAAGGAGGATAGTTCTGAAAAGAAATAAAAAAAATTAAACAAAGTAAAATCAAGAAAATATCAACTAAACTATAGTAATAAGTTCAAGTTAATCTAAAAGCTATTTTCCCCGACAACGGCGCCAAAATTTGATACGCTCAAACTTACTTCTCAAATAAGAAGTAAAGCGGTCGTGTCAAGTAAATAACCCAACTAGTGAGGTTGGGATCGTTCCCATGAGGAAAATAGTCTAGACTTAACTTCAACTTGTTATTACTATTGTTCGGTTGATGACTTCCTTAGAAAGTAAAAACATAAAAAGGGGGGTTTTTATTTCCTAATGAGTAAAAATAACTAACGAAATTGAAAGAGACACTTAACAGTTTTGAAAGTTGGATTTTAATCAATTAATCAATGTAACTAGGGTTTACGTGTTCCTCACAGGTTTATAACTTGATAATTCTAACTATAACAATTTTTTCCTAGTATCTTGCATGCAAAGTGATAAGTTATGTATTTCTAAATCCTTGGTCCGGCATCTAGAAAATCTCACTCCGCACCTTGGTCCGGCTAC